>NC_042972.1:8200511-8205511 GCF_901001165.1 Salmo trutta | reverse complement strand
GTGAGCTGAGATAAGGCGGGGCCTTACCTATCAGAGACTTGTAGATGACCTGAAGCCAGTGGGTTTGGCAACGAGTATGAAGCGAGGGCCAGCCAACGAGAGCGTACAGGTCGTATTGGTGGGTAGTATATGGGGCTTTGGTGTCAAAACGGATGGCACTGTGATAGACTGCATTCAGCTTGTTGAGTAGGGTATTGGAGGCTATTTTGTAAATGACATCGCCGAAGTCGAGGATCGGTAGGATGGTCAGTTTTACGAGGGTATGTTTGGCAGAATGAGTGAAGGATGCTTTGTTGCGGAATAGGAAGCCGATTCTAGATTTAATTTTGGATTGGAGATGCTGAATGTGAGTCTGGAAGGAGAGTTTACAGTCTAACCAGACACCTAGGTATTTGTAGTTGTCCACATATTCTAAGTCAGAACCATCCAGAGTAGTGATGCTGGGCGGGCGGGCAGGTGTGGGCAGCGATCGGTTGAAGAGCATGCATTTGGTTTTACTTGCATTTAAGAGCAGTTGGAGGTCACGGAAGGAGAGTTGTATGGCAAAAGAAAGTATTATTTAGTGTTGTTTACATTGTTCCAAGTGCTCAGAAAAATGATATTGTAATCTATACAGCACTTGTTTATTATTTACATAATATTTACACAGCGCTGGCTCCATACCTTCTTTTTCTTGATCTCCAGTATTTTCCACAACTAGTCATATTTATTCCACACATCCGACTTTCCCTTTACCTCCTGAGCAACCAGTAAACTTCCCCCATTGCAAGTTTATTTGTTAGGTCCTCTGCATCCATTTTGCTGTCACGTGTTCAGACTTTGTCATTTGTCAGACTCCATCTAGTCACCATCTAGTCATTTGTGTGTTTTAATTATTTCTGTGTTTGGACATCCATCGGAAGTACTGCTCTGTTTTTACGTCTTCAGACACTTCCTCTGTATGCATTAATGTTTAGCTCCTGGCAGGAAATATGTTCTAACTGATTGACTTCAGTTATCCCCTTCAGCATGTTTCTGTTTTGATCTACATTAACTGAAACATGAAATCATGTTAGGATCTTCAGGGGTTTTGGCTGCGTGCACGTGCACATAAGATAGTTGGCATACACACACACACACACATACACACACACACACGCTCATGAACACATTAGGAAGCTCATGCACACACACACACACACACACACACACACACACACACACACACACACACACACACACACACACACACACACACACACACACGCTCATGAACACATTAGGAAGCTCATGCACACACACACACACACACACACACACACAAACACACACACGCTCATGAACACATTAGGAAGCTCATGCACACACACACACACACACACACACACACACACACACACACACACACTGAAAGACAATAATGTCCCAAACAGTTGATGAAGCAGCAAGTGTCCGTAGTTGAAGTAGTACCAATACATGGTGTTGTTTCCTCATTGTAATCTATGTCTCTATAGCTGACTAATAAAGGCTTGACCTGTATTTCAGCTTTAGCATGCACACACATTACAGTTGTTCTTAGTCGCTTTGGTACTATTTTCACAAGTATGTAGTACTATTTTCACAAGTATGTGGTACTATTTTCACAAGTATGTGGTACTATTTTCATTAGTATGTGGTACTGTTTTCACAAGTATGTAGTACTATTTTCACAAGTATATGGTACTATTTTCACAAGTATGTAGTACTATTTTCACAAGTATGTGGTACTATTTTCACAAGTATGTGGTACTATTTTCACAAGTATGTGGTACTGTTTTCACAAGTATGTGGTACTATTTTCACAAATGTGCGTAAATTCTATTGATTGGACATGATTTGGAAAGGCACACACCTGTTTATATAAGGTCCGACAGTTGACAGTTCATGTCAGAGCAAAAAACCAAGCCATGAGGTCGAAGGAATATGAAATATCCTGTCGAGGCACAGATCTGGGGAAGGGTACCAAAAAATGTCTGCAGCATTGAAGGTCCCCAAGAACACAGTGGCCTCCATCATTCTTAAATAGAAGAAGTTTGGAACCACCAAGACTCTTCCTAGAGCTGGCCGCCCAGCCAAACTGATAAATCCAGGGAGAAGGGCCTTGGCCAGGGATGTGACCAAGAACCCGATGGTCACCCTGACAGAGCTCTAGAGTTCCTCTGTGGAGATGTTAGAATGTTCCAGAAGGACAACCATCTCTGCAGTACTCCACCAATCAGGCCAAACCCTAAGCACAAAGCCAAGACAATGCAGAAGTGTCTTTGGGACAAGTCTCTGAATGTCCTTGAGTGGCCCAGCCAGAACCCAGACTTGAACCCAATCAAACATCTCTAGAGAGACCTGAAAATAGCTGTGCAGTGATGCTCCCCATCCAACCTGACAGAGCTTGAGAGGATCTGCAGAGAAGAATGAGAGAAACTCCTCAAATACAGGTGTGCCAAGCTTGTAGTGTCCAATCCAAGAAGACTCAAGGCTGTAATCGCTGCCAAAGGTGCTTCAACAAAGTACTGAGTAAAGGGTCTGAATACTTATGTAAATGTCATTTTTCTGTTTTTTATTTATTTATTATAAATGTGCAAAAGAAAATCGAAATTCCTGTTTTTGCTTAATCATTATGGGGTATTGTGATGTCATTATGGGGTATTATGATGCCATTATGGGGTATTGTGTGTAAATTCATGAGTTAAAAAAAAATGAATCCATTTTAGAATAAGGCTGTAACGTAACAACATTTATAAAAAGTCAAGGGGTCTGAACACTTGAGGTGACCTGCACTGTAGGTGACCACTTCACCTTGACAGGCCTGCTCAATTTAATTGAGAAACACAATGAGGTGTGCAGCATTGTAGGATACAAGTAATGGCCTACGTCCTACCACACCATCTTCAGAGATAGCTGTGCACATGGAGATGTTTCCGTCACGTTGTCCAGGCACTTGGAGGGTCGCCTGTTGGCCTTTTACAGTATAGTTTTAATATGATATTGTGAAGTAGCATGTGAATCAATAGTAACAGTAATACAGTATATAGTGATGTACCTGAACATACTAGGCCTGCAGTTGCTTCACCCGGTTGTTGTTTCTCTCAAAAGGCTTCAGGTCAATGTGTTTCATAGATACCTGGTGCCTCTTCAAAAAGGCAGGTGGTTGTTGGTAGGCTGATGGATGCCACATAGCACATGTTATCATTCTCCTCAATGGCCTGCTTTATTTCAGACAGCCATATGTCATTTCCTGGCCCTCACCATTTCCACCACTTCCCATTCCTGCTAGTCGGTCAGCACACAGCCACAGACACCACCATGGGGTCTTCTGTCACTTCTGAGGGTAGAACAGATTATACTGTCAATAGATCGTACTGGAAGAATAATGTCAGATGTTTTGTGATTTTACATGCATTACAATATGTCATTGACTGTAAATGTAATGGTAAAGCATAGGGCTGATCCTGCAGACTTTACGGTTTTCTGGAAAAATGTTCTCATGATCGAATTGACAGTTGATCTTTTCAGATTGGGGTGAACTAATCTGGCAGCCTCTGCCATGGTACACTCTTAGAAAAAAAGGTGCTATCTAGAACCAAAAAGGGTTATCCTATGGAGACAGCCGCAGAACCGTTTTGGAACCGTTTTGTGTAAGGCCTCTGTTTACCGCGTGGTCAATGACGATGGCCCGGACTTCATTAGAAACAACAGTTTCCTGCCGTCTGCCTCCCTCTCTCTGATTTCCACCTCTTTAACCTCTTTGATGGGCCCCAATGCCCACGTCTTTAACCTCTTTGATGGGGCCCAATTCCCACATCTTTAACCTCATTGATGGGGCCCAATGCCCACCTCTTTAACCTCTTTGATGGGGCCCAATGCCCACCTCTTTAACCTCTTTAATGGGGCCCAATGCCCACCTCTTTAACCTCTTTGATGGGGCCAATGCCCACCTCTTTAACCTCATTGATGGGGCCCAATGCCCACCTCTTTAACCTCATTGATGGGACCCAATGTCCACCTCTTTAACCTCTTTGATGGGGCCCAATGCCCACGTCTTTGACCTCTTTGATGGGCCCCAATGCCCACCTCTTTAACCTCATTGATGGGCCCCAATGCCCACCTCTCTGACGGGCCTCTTGTCCACGAGCTCTTTGATTTCTTTCTCTCCCTTGCTGTATATCTACTCCATGTTGAAAGAAAGTGCAAGTGTTCACACACATCCCTTTTATATATTGACCAATTGTGGTTACCACTATTTGAAATCAATTAGCAATAACGAGGAGTAATTTTTCTTGCTATTTGTATTGATGTTGTTTTCCTGTGAAACACATCCATGTCTGAAATCTGCTATATAAATAATGGTTGATTTGATGTAGGCATTTTCATCTGGGATTTTAAATATGTCATTTTTTAAAATAAAATTAGGATTTATCTAAGCTTAATTTATTATTTAATATGTTTAGGGTTTAATTCCTACCCCTTGTAGCTGGGCCTGCAGCTTGTTGAAGGGGCTTGGAGGGTAGAGAGAGAGGGGACAGCTTTTCCTTATGATTGCCTATTGTAAAGCACCTTTGGATTTGAGAAACCACTATTATTTAACCAGGCATTTGCTCTTTTATACCCACCCCTCACCTCACCTCACCTCTCCTCTCCTCTCCTTACGTCATCTCACCTCTCCTCACCTCAAGTCACCTCTCCTCTCCTCTCCTCTCATCACCCTCACGTTTCCTGGTGATCTCACAAGACAACTCTTTGTCTCCATAATGGAGGAGTGGCAGTCTGTGTGTCAGTGTCTGTTGCAGTGCCACATGAGCGACTGGCGCAGCTGTGCCAGTCCCCAAAGCTTGTTCCAGTGGCTCAGTGTGGAGCAGTAGCCTTGGCACTGTATACAGTGTGTCCAGGTCAGGGGTTCCTACTAGATGGCCAAAATGCAAAGTCAAAATTTGCTATATCTTCAAAATATATGAAAACTAATACATGTATTTAAAAAAAAAATATGT
>NC_042972.1:8058982-8200411 GCF_901001165.1 Salmo trutta | reverse complement strand
TCTATTGCTGGGGTCACTGCCTCAGGCTCTGGCTATGGTGTGTCTACCAGACATTTAACTTACTGCAGTTGTATTTGTAGAATAAAGGAACAGAGAACCTAACCCCTTAGACGTTAGGTACCTAATGGACCATGTACTGTGTAAATGAACTGCTCTCTCAAAATAACAAAAATATTGTACTGTGACACTCATATTTCTGAGTGAAAGAAAATGGTAGTTGAAATATTTTTTTTGCGCTATAGAAATAAACCTGTACGGGAAACAGCAGAATGTTTTAATCTCATGGTGCATTTTATTTTATACTTCCCTCTTCCCTGTCCATCCATTCTCCTTAATCCTGACCATAATCCTCTGTAATGCTGTTTTTGTCTGGAGATGCAGTACCGCCACACATTGTGATAAACGATTAGAGAAGAATAACGTCTCTTACAGTAAACAGACACGGTTTCTGTTCGTTACATTCTGGTGTCATAATAACAAAAAGTAATTTACATAAAGTAAACACACAAATACTTCCTTTACATTAAGTAAACACACAACAGGTAAAACCAAATGTTTTGGAGATTGTTATGGTGAATCTATTATTCCAGTGCTGTGAACATCTTTCATTACTTCTTTATAAGCTTGTTTATCTCTGTCCAACACCTGTACCAGCAGGATATGGACATTCTATCATTAATTTGCCTGCTATACATATAGGCTGGTCCCAGATCAGTTTGTGCTGTATAGCCAACTATATATCATGGCAATGACCATAGGAGTTATACAGCACAAACTGGTCTGGGACCAGGCTAGCCTGCATACTGATGTTAATTTCAAATATATTGGACTTTTATGTTCAGGACCTCTGTCTAAATCAATCTATGCCTGATGAGACCCTTAGTATACAGCAGTGGTATTCAAAGTCTTTGTAGCGTCCCCTAGTGGGGTCACAGGGAAACTGCAGGGGGGTTGCCCAAAAAATTAAATTAAATTAAGAGTACTGAATATTATGGGACATTATACAAACATTTTTGAGAAATATAATTAGAAAAATACAATTGTATTGAGTATATGTATTTATTTGTTTCTTTCACATTTTGATATGAGGTGAAAATGTAATGAATTGAAGGTTATTTGTTGATGTAAAAATGTACATTTACCCATTTTCAGGTTGTGTCATTAAATTTGGGGTCGTGAGAAATTCTTCTGGAAAAAATCCTCAGAAATGATTTGAAGGTGTGGTATATGGGATCATAGGAGTCATTCAATTATTTATATGATCTTGAATTAAATAGGCACCTAAATACACAGGCATGTGCTGATTTATATACACTGAGTGTACAAAACATTAGCAACACCTGCTCTTTCCATGACATAGACTGACCAGGTGAATCCAGGTGAAAGCTATGAATCCCCGAGCTGACAAGGTACAAATCTGTCGTTCTGCCCCTGAACAAGGAAGTGAACCCACTGTCCTTGGCTGTCATTGAAAATAAGAATTTGTTCTTAACTGACTTGCCTAGATAAATAAAGGTAAAATATATATATATTTTTTAAAACATGTTGAATACAACAGTAGCTAAGATGGGGAGAAGTCTGTCCATAATAAAGCGCTGCTCTGCCTTGTTATCAATGCTATCAACAAGGCAGGTCCTGCAGGCTCTAGTTTTGTCACACCTAGTTTTGTCCAGTCGTGGTCAGGTGCCACAAAGAGGGACTTAGGAAAATTACAATTGTCTCAGAACAGGGCAGCATGTCTGGCCCTTGAATGTACACGGAGAGCTAATATTAATGATATGCATTTAACTCTCTCTTGGATCAAAGTAGAGGAGAGATTAACTTCATCAGTGTGAGAAATATTGACATGCTGAATGCATCGAGCTGTCTGTTTAAACTACTAGCACACAGCTCAGACACCCATGCATACCCCACAAGACATGCCATAAGAGGTCTCTTCACAGTCCGGAAGAGACTATGGGAGGTACACAGTACTACATAGAACCATGACTACATGGAACTCTATTCCACATCAAGTAACTGATGCAGCAGTAGAATCAGATAAAAAAAACAGCAGGGAGACACACACACATTTGTTTTACCAGGCAAGTAAGTTAAGAACAAACTCTTATTTACATTGACGGCCTAGGAACAGTAGGTTAACTGCCTTGTTCAGGGGAAAAACGACAGATTTTTACCTTGTCAGCTCAGGGATTTAATCTTGCAACCTTTCAGTTACTAGTCCAACGCTCTAACCACTAGGCTACCCTGCCACTCCACATGATAACACATGCACTCTACCCACATGATAACATGGATTATGCAATGTAGATAAATGGTATTTGAGTAGTGGCTTGAGGGAAGACACTTAATGTGTTGTGAAAAGTGTTATGAAATGTAATGTCATGTAATATTTAACATTTTAAATAAGGTGGCTTGCGAAAGTATTCACCCCCTTGGCATTTTTCCTGTGTTGTAGCCTTACAACCTGGAATTAAAATATATTTTTGGGGCGTTTGTATCATTTGATTTACACAACATGCCTACCACTTTGAAGATGCAAAATATTTTTTATTGTGAAACAAACAAGAAATAAGACAAAAAACTGAAAACTTGAATGTGCATAACTATTCACCCCCTCAAAGTCAATACTTTGTAGAGCCACCGTTTGCAGAAATTACAGCTACAAGTCTCTTGGGGTATGTCTCTATAAGCTTGGCACATCTAGCCACTGAGATTTTTGCCCATTCTTGAAGGAAAAACTGCTCCAGCTCCTTCAAGTTGGATGGGTTCCGCTGGTGTACAGCAACCTTTAAGTCATACCACAGATTCTCAATTGGATTGAGGTCTGGGCTTTGACAAGGCCATTCCAAGACATTTAAATGTTTCCCCTTAAACCACTTCAGTGTTACTTTAGCAGTATGCTTAGGGCCATTGTCCTGCTTGAAGGTAAATCTCTGTCCCAGTCTCAAATCTCTGGAAGACTGAAACAGGGTTCCCTCAAGAATTTATTTAGAGCCATCCATCATTTCTTCAATTCTGACCAGTTTCCCAGTCCCTGCCGATAGTCAGTTTCACTGTATAATATATATCCAGTGAATATAGTGCTCCTATAGTCAGTTTCACTGTATAATATATATCCAGTGAATATAGGGCTCCTATAGTCAGTTTCACTGTATAGGATATCTCCAGTGAATATAGTGTTCCTATAGTCAGTTTCACTGTATAATATATATCCAGTGAATATAGGGCTCCTATAGTCAGTTTCACTGTGTAGGATATCTCCAGTGAATATAGTGCTCCTATAGTCAGTTTCACTGTATAGGATATCTCCAGTGAATATAGGGCTCCTATAGTCAGTTTCACTGTATAGGATATCTCCAGTGAATATAGTGCTCCTATAGTCAGTTTCACTGTATAATATATATCCAATGAATATAGTGTTCCTGTAGTCAGTTTCACTGTATAACATATATCCAGTGAATATAGCGCTCCTATAGTCAGTTTCTGTCACGTTCGTTGGAGTAATCGGACCAAGGCGCAGCGTGAGTAGCATTCCACATCTTTAATATAAAGTGAAACTAAGCAACAATACAAAAACAATAAAGAATAAATGAAAAGTGACAACAATGAAACTACACATAAACACAATATCCCATAACCCACAGGTGGGAAACGTGCTACTTAAGTATGATATCCAATTAGAGACAACGATTACCAGCTGCCTCTAATTGAGAATCATACAAATCACCTAAACATAGAAAAGCTAAACTGTATAGGATATCTCCAGTGAATATAGTGCTCCTATAGTCAGTTTCACTGTATAATATATATCCAATGAATATAGTGTTCCTGTAGTCAGTTTCACTGTATAACATATATCCAGTGAATATAGCGCTCCTATAGTCAGTTTCTGTCACGTTCGTTGGAGTAATCGGACCAAGGCGCAGCGTGAGTAGCATTCCACATCTTTAATATAAAGTGAAACTAAGCAACAATACAAAAACAATAAAGAATAAATGAAAAGTGACAACAATGAAACTACACATAAACACAATATCCCATAACCCACAGGTGGGAAACGTGCTACTTAAGTATGATATCCAATTAGAGACAACGATTACCAGCTGCCTCTAATTGAGAATCATACAAATCACCTAAACATAGAAAAGCTAAACTAGAACCCCACATAGAAAACATAAACTAGATTAACCCCCAGTCACACCCTGACCTAGTCTACCATAGAAAATAAAAGCTTTCTATGGTCAGGACGTGACAGTTTCACTGTGTAGGATATCTCAAGTGAATATAGTGCTCCTATAGTCAGTTTCACTGTATAATATATATATCCAGTGAATATAGTGCTCCTATAGTCAGTTTCACTGTATAATATATATCCAGTGAATATAGTGCTCCTATAGTCAGTTTCACTGTATAATATATATCCAGCGAATATAGTGCTCCTATAGTCAGTTTCACTGTATTGGATATCTCCAGTGAATATAGGGCTCCTATAGTCAGTTTCACTGAATAGGATATCTCCAGTGAATATAGTGCTCCTATAGTCAGTTTCACTGTATAGGATATCTCCAGTGAATATAGGGCTCCTATAGTCAGTTTCACTGTATAGGATATCTCCAGTGAATATAGGGCTCCTATAGTCAGTTTCACTGTATAGGATATCTCCATTGAATATAGTGCTCCTATAGTCAGTTTCACTGTATAGGATATCTCCAGTGAATATAGGGCTCCTATAGTCAGTTTCACTGTATAGGATATCTCCAGTGAATATAGTGCTCCTATAGTCAGTTTCACTGTATAGGATATCTCCAGTGAATATAGTGCTCCTATAGTCAGTTTCACTGTATAGGATATCTCCAGTGAAAATGTTTTTACCTTTTATTTAACCTTTATTTATACAGGTTTTTCTCTTTTGAGATAATATCTCTTTTCCAAGAGAGACCTGGTCCAATAGCAGCAGGGGGAACACAGTTTCAAATCAAATCAAATCAAATCAAATTTATTTATATAGCCCTTCGTACATCAGCTGAAATCTCAAAGTGCTGTACAGAAACACAGCCTAAAACCCCAAACAGCAAGCAATGCATGTGAAAGAAGCACGGTGGCTGGGAAAAACTCCCTAGGAAAAACTCCTGAGAAAGGCCAAAAACCTAGGAAGAAACCTAGAGTGGAACCAGGCTATGAGGGGTGGCCAGTCCTCTTCTGGCTGTGCCGGGTGGATATTATAACAGAACATGGTCAAGATGTTAAAATGTTCGTAAATGACCAGCAGTTGTCGAGGGTGCAACAAGCACGTCCGGTGAACAGGTCAGGGTTCCGTAGCCGCAGGCAGAACAGTTGAAACTGGAGCAGCAGCATGGCCAGGTGGACTGGGGACAGCAAGGAGTCATCATGCCAGGTAGTCCTGAGGCATGGTCCTAGGGCTCAGGTCCTCCGAGAGAAAGAAAGAAAGAGAGAAAGAGAGAATTAGAGAGAGCATATTTACATTCACACAGGACACCGGATAAGACAAGAGAATACTCCAGATGTAACAGACTGACCCTAGCCCCCCGACACATAAACTACTGCAGCATAAATACTGGAGGCTGAGACAGGAGGGATCAGAAGACACTGTGGCCCCATCCGATGATACCCCCGGACAGGGCCAAACAGGCAGGATATAACCCCACCCACTATGCCAAAGCACAGCCCCCACACCACTAGAGGGATATCTACAACCACCAACTTACCGTCCGAAGACAAGGCCGAGTATAGCCCACAAAGAACTCCGCCACGGCACAACCCAAGGGGGGGGCGCCAACCCAGACAGGAAGACCACGTCAGTGGCTCAACCTACTCAAGTGACGCACCCATGTAATGCTTTGTAGGTTAGGAGTAAAACCTTGAAATCAGCCCTTGCCTTAACAGGAAGCCAGTGTAGGGAGGCTAGCACTGGAGTAATATGATCAAACTTTTTGGTTCTAGTCAGGATTCTAGCAGCCGTATTTAGCACTAACTGAAGTTTGTTTAGTGCTTTATCCGGGTAGCCGGAAAGTAGAGCATTGCAGTAGTCGAGCCTAGAAGTAACAAAAGCATGGATTAATTTTTCTGCGTCATTTTTGGACAGAAAGTTTCTGATTTTTGCAATGTTACGTAGGTGGAAAAAAGCTGTCCTTGAAGCAGTCTTGATATGTTCTTCAAAAGAGAGATCAGGGTCCAGAGTAACGCCGAGGTCCTTCACAGTTTTATTTGAGACGACTGTACAACCATCCAGATTAATTGTCAGATTCAACAGAAGATCTCTTTGTTTCTTGGGACCTAGGACAAGCATCTCTGTTTTGTCCGAGTTTAAAAGTAGAAAATTTGCAGCCATCCACTTCCTTATGTCTGAAACACAGGCTTCTAGCGAGGGCAATTTTGGGGCTTCACCATGTTTCATTGAAATGTACAGCTGTGTGTCGTCCGCATAGCAGTGAAATTTAACATTATGTTTTCGAATGACATCCCCAAGAGGTAAAATATATAGTGAAAACAATAGTGGTCCTAGAACGGAACCTTGAGGAACACCGAAATTTACAATTGATTTGTCAGAGGATGAACCATTCACAGAGACAAACTGATATCTTTCCGACAGATAAGATCTAAACCAGGCCAGAACTTGTCCATGTAGACCAATTTGGGTTTCCAATCTCTCCAAAAGAATGTGGTGATCGATGGTATCAAAAGCGGCACTAAGATCTAGGAGCATGAGGACAGATGCAGAGCCTCGGTCTGACGTCATTAAAAGGTCATTTACCACCTTCACAAGTGCAGTCTCAGTGCTATGATGGGGTCTAAAACCAGACTGAAGCGTTTCGTATACATTGTTTGTCTTCAGGAAGGCAGTGAGTTGCTGCGCAACAACTTTTTCTAAAATTTTTGAGAGGAATGGAAGATTCGATATAGGCCGATAGTTTTTTATAATTTCTGGGTCAAGATTCGGCTTTTTCAAGAGAGGCTTTATTACTGCCACTTTTAGTGAGCTTGGTACACATCCGGTGGATAGAGAGCCGTTTATTATGTTCAACATAGGAGGGCCAAGCACAGGAAGCAGCTCTTTCAGTAGTTTAGTTGGAATAGGATCCAGTATGCAGCTTGAGGGTTTGGAGGCCATGATTATTTTCATCATTATGTCAAGAGATATAGTACTAAAACACTTTAGTATCTCCCTTGATCCTAGGTCCTGGCAGAGTTGTGCAGACTCAGGACAATGGAGCCCTGGAGGAATACCCAGATTTAAAGAGGAGTCCGTAATTTGCTTTCTAATGATCATGATCTTTTCCTCAAAGAAGTTCATAAATGTATTACTGCTGAAGTGAAAGCCATCCTCCATTTGCGAATGCTGCTTTTTAGTTAGCTTTGCGACAGTGTCAAAAAGAAATTTCGGATTGTTCTTATTTTCCTCAATTAAGTTGGAAAAATAGGATGATCGTGCAGCAGTGAGGGCTCTTCGATACTGCACGGTACTGTCTTTCCAAGCTAGTCGGAAGACTTCCAGTTTAGTGTGGCGCCATTTCCGTTCCAATTTTCTGGAAGCTTGCTTCAGAGCTCGTGTATTTTCTGTATACCAGGGAGCCAGTTTCTTATGACAGATGTTTTTAATTTTTAGGGGTGCAACTGCATCTAGGGTATTGCGCAAGGTTAAATTGAGTTCCTCGGTTAGGTGGTTAACTGATTCTTGTCCTCTGACGTCCTTGGGTAGGCAGAGGGAGTCTGGAAGGGCATCAAGGAATCTTTGGGTTGTCTGAGAATTTATAGCACGACTTTTAATCTTCCTTGGTTGGGGTCTGAGCAGATTATTTGTTGCAATTGTAAACGCAATAAAATGGTGGTCCGATAATCCAGGATTATGAGGAAAAACATTAAGATCCACAACATTTATTCCATGGGACAAAACTAGGTCCAGAGTATGACTGTGGCAGTGAGTAGGTCCAGAGACATGTTGGACAAAACCCACTGAGTCGATGATGGCTCCGAAAGCCTTTTGGAGTGGGTCTGTGGACTTTTCCATGTGAATGTTAAAGTCACCAAAAATTAGAATATTATCTGCTATGACTACAAGATCCGATAGGAATTCAGGGAACTCAGTAAGGAACACTGCATATGGCCCAGGAGGCCTGTAAACAGTAGCTATAACAGTAGCTATTTCAGACAAAACAACTTACATACACTAATACAACATTAAACGAAACTATAAACACACATACAGTACAACAATTACATATTACGTTAAAAAACACGAAAGTCTTGACTAAAAAACAGCTGTCCTGAAGACAATTACACTCTTCTATGATATACACATTGATCAAGTGTTTAAACTCCACCAACGAAACTAGATCATCACATTGTAAATGTTCAGGAGACAATTCCAGGACCACGGAGCTGAGTAACTAAAACTATTTCTACCATGACCTGTTCTAATTTTTGGTACTGTTAGAAGCAAATGAGAATGGGACCGTAATTGATATTTATTTACCGACCTGATTAAAAAAATCACAGAGATAAAATGGCATTTTACCCAATATGGCCTAATAAATCAGTGTATACCTGTGTTTAAGCCTACGCAAGGTCAATGACAACCAGCCAACATGCACAGTGAAGCTCAGCTTGTCATCAACCCACACACCCAAATATCTGTACACTTTGACTTGCTCTATAGTATGTCCAGCCAATGTAGCAATGAAATGGTTAGTAACATGCCTGGCATTTGAAAATACCATGCCTTTTGTTTTACCCGAATTTAGAACCAGCTTTAAATCATACAGATTCTGTTGTATGATGTTAAATGGGAATTTTCAAAAGCTAAAGATAAACTACAGTGCTTCTATACTCAGTTTCACTTTATATGTAAATCAGATATTTCTGTATTTCATTTCATTTCATTTGCAAAAAAAGAAAAAAACACATTTTCTCTTTGTTATAATGGGGTATTGTGTTGTGTTACAGCCTGAATTTAAAATGGATTAAATATAATAATATAATAATATAATTCTCACCCATCTACACTCAATACCCCATAATGACAAAGCGAATTACAGAAATATCTCATTTACATCAGTATTCACACCCCTGAGTCAATACATGTTAGAATCACCTTTGGCAGCGATTACAGCTGGGAATCTTTCTTTGTACACCTGGATTGTACAATATTTGCACATTATTATTTTTTTAATTATTCAAGCTCTGTCAAGTTGGTTGTTGATCAATGCTAGACAGCCATTTTCAAGACTTGCCATAGATTTTCAAGCCGATTTAAGTCAAAGTTGTAACTAGGCCACACAAGAACATTTAATGTTGTCTTGGTAAGCAACTCCAGTGTATTTGACCTTGTGTTTTAAGTTATTGTCCTGCTCTGACGAAGGTCATGAGGCCGATACGTAAAGCTTTAAAGATCAGTGATACTATCAAGAGCAGGTTATTGTCCTGTTGAAAGGTGAATTCAAGCAGACTGTACCAGGTTTTCCTCTAGGAGTTTGGCTGTGCTTATCTCTATTCTGTTTATTTTTATCCTAAAAAACTCCTTAGTCCTTGCTAATGACAAGCATACCCACAACATGATGCAGGCAGGACCATGCTTGAAAATATGAATAGTGACACGCAGTGATGTGTTATGTTGGATTGGCCCCAAACATAATGACACATTTATTACAGTATTATTTAAGTGCCTTATTGCAAACAGGATGCATGTTTTGGAATATTTTAATTCAGTACAGGCTTTCTTGTTTTCAGTCTGTCAATTAGGTTAGTATTGTGGAGTAATTACAATGTTGTTGATCCATCCTCAGTTTTCTCTTATCACAGCCATTAAACTCCGACAACTGAGTTAGGAAGGACGCCTGTATCTTCGTAGTGACTGGGTGTATTGATAAACCATCCAATGTGTAATTAATAACTTCACCATGCTCAAAGGGATATTCAATGTCTGTTTTTTTTATTTTTACCCATCTACAAAAAGGTGTCCTTTGTGAGGCAATCTAGCATTCGAAAACCTCCCTGATCTTTGTGGTTAAATCTGTGTTTGAAATTCACAGCTCGACTGAGGGACCTTACAGATAATTGTATGTGTGGAGTACAGAGATGAGGTAATCATTAAAAAATCATGTTAAACACTATTATTGTACACAGTGTGAGTCCATGCAACTTATTATGTAACTTGTTAAGCACATTTTTACTCCTGAAATGATTTAGTCTTTCCATAATAAAGGGGTTGAATTCTTATTGACTCAAGAGATTTCAGCTTTTCATTTCAAATTCACTTGTAAAATGTATAATAATTCCACTTTGACATTATGAGGTATTGTGTGTCAGCCAGTGACACAAAATCTCAGGCTGTAACTCAACAAAATGTGGAAAAAGTCAAGGGGTGTGAATACTTTCTGAAGTCACTGCATTACTTAGTCATGGCTCTTGTTTTCTCTGAGAAACAAAGAAAATGGGACGTTTAGTTCAGGTTAATGTTTTATTTATTTGCACCAAAGAAAATAAGTGCTAAACAACAATACAGATAAAAAGAAAAACTAATTGTAACGATCGCCGTAGAGAGGTGACCAGCGTGGCACGTGTTCATGATTATTTATTTAAATCAAACAAACACTCAAACAAAAATAACAAAGGGAAACGAAAGCGCACAGTTCTGTCAGGTACAGAAAACAGAAAACAAAAAACAACTACCCACCAACACAGTTGGGAAAAGGCTGCCTAAGTATGATTCCTAATCAGAGACAACGATAGACAGCTGCCTCTGATTAGGAACCATACTCGGCCCAAAACAAAGAAATAGACACCATAGAATGCCCACCCCACACCCTGACCTAAAAAAATAGAGAAATATCTCAGGTCAGGGCGTGACACTAATAAAATAAACTGTGTGCAGGTTGGAAGCTGATATAAAAACCACACCACAAAAAAACTATATACAATTTATAAGTACAAAAATAAAAAAGGTTTGTTGTACCAGATAACAAAACCCACTAATCATAAATGTACAAATGAACCGATCAATATATGTTTTGTTTAACTGTGTGTGTGCATGTGTGGATGTGACTGTGTTAGAGTTAGCTATATGGAGGAGATTACTAAGTAGTTTACATCATCAGGTTGACCCCCAGTCTTCATAGAGGAGATTACTAAGTAGTTTACCTCATCAGGTTGACCCCCCAGTCTTCATAGAGGAGATTACTAAGTAGTTTACATCATCACGTTGACCCCCAGTCTTCATAGAGGAGATTACTCCGGAACTGTCATTACGCACACCTGCTCCCTATTCCCAGTGATTAGTAATTGTATAAGTGTGCCCTTGGTTTACCATTGTCCTGTCAATTACTGTTACAGTGTCCGTTGGTTAGTGTGAGTACCTGTGCTATGTTTTGGCTTTCGTGACACGTATATTGTGCAGATGATTACGGGTCTCGTCCCGTGTGTTATTAATCATTGTGTGGTTGTGTATTTATTTTAGGTTCTCCTCCTCTTTTGTTTGGGTTTCTACCCTGTGTTTTGTATACGTGTTTGTTTGGTCTTCCTCCCCGTGCCTTTACACGACACGCTATAATTTGGGAAATAAAAAACACTATTACGCATTCCTGCGTCTGTCTCCCGACCCATTTATGCCGACGTGACATTACTAAGTAGTTTGGTTTATCAGGTAGACCTCCAGTCTTCGCTTGAACTTATTGAGGCATGATGTGGTTTTGGCAATGTGAAGATAAGCATTCCAGCATATGGTACCTCTGTATCTGAGAGCAGTGGTTCCCAAACTTTTTAGAATAGAATAAAACTTTATTGTCCATCTAGGATGCATACACATACACATACATTGTCACATCATACACATTTAAACCAGTCAGTCCATCATGCTGCATACACTAACATAGAGGACATTAATACATTCACTCACAACGACCACTGTCCCAACTGCACTAGATATTACAGCGATTAGGATTAAAGTCGTCACACATGCCACGAACAATACACTTTTAAACTTGTGATGCACTTAGGTTTCAAAAACAAAATTGAACGATATAACTATAAACAAACAAACATTTCACGCAGGTGAGCTCAGGGTCTTGCAGCAGTGCCGCGCCCCCCTAGCATTCAAACATTCAACCTCCAGCTGCATACCCCCTCCAGCACCAGGGTCAGCACACTCTCAAATGTTGTTTTTTGCAATCATTATAAGCCTGCCACACACACACTATACGATACATTTATTAAACATAAGAATGAGTGAGTTTGTCACAACCCGGCTCGTGGGAAGTGACAAAGAGCTCTTATAGGACCAGGGCACAAATAATAATCAATCATTTTGCTCTTTATTTAGCCATCTTACATATAAAACCTTATTTGTTCATCGAAAATGGTGATTAACTCACCACAGGTTAATGAGAAGGGTGTGCTTGAAAGGATGCACATAACTCTGCAATGCTGGGTTGTATTGGAGAGAGTCTCATTCTTAAATCATTTTCCACAGACTGTCTGTGCTGTATTTAGTACATGCTAGTGAGGGCCGAGAATCTACTCTCACATAGGTACGTGGTTGCAAAGGGCATTTGCCAAAGCAAGAAACTCTGAGTGCAGCCCAATCCAGAAATCTGGCAGTGGCTTCTGATTAAATTCAGTTTTCACAGAACCGCTTGTTGCAATTTCGATAAGGCTCTCTTGTTCAGATATCGGTAAGTGGACTGGAGGCAGGGCATGAAAGGGATAACGAATCCAGTTGTTTGTGTCAGGTGCTTCGCTATATCACATTTGACATTGTCCATAAGCTTGAGTTCATTTGCACACAAACAATCACACAATGATGGAAAGACCTGTGTTGTCCTTGTTAATCCAGACAGAAAAGAGCTCCAACTTCTTAATCACAGCCTCAATTTTGTCCCGCACATCGAATATAGTTGCGGAGAGTCCCTGTAATCCTAGATTCAGATCATTCAGGCGAGAAAAAACATCACTCAGATAGGCCAGTCGTGTGAGAAACTCGTCATCATGCAAGCGGTCAGACAAGTGAAAATTATGGTCAGTAAAGAAAACTTTGAGCTTGTCTCTCAATTTAAAAAAAAACCTGTCAATACTTTGCCACTTGACAACCAGCGCACTTCTTTCTGTATGTTGTGAAAACGTAACATGGTCGCTGCCCATATCATTGCATAATGTAGAAAATACAAGAGAGTTCAGGGGCATTGCTTTAACAAAGTTAACCATTTTCACTGTAGTGTCCAAAACATCTTTCAAGCTCTCAGGCATTCCCTTGGCAGCAAGAGCCTCTCGGTGGATGCTGCAGTGTACCCAAGTGGCGTCGGGAGCAACTGCTTGCACGCACGTTACCACTCCACTATGTCTCATTGTCATGGCTTTTGCTCCATCAGTACAGATACCAACACATCTTGACCACCAATGTCCATTTGCTGTCACAAAGCTGTCCAGTACTTTAAAAATATCTTCTCGTGTTGTCCTGGTTTCCAGTGGTTTGCAGAAGAGGAAGTCTTCCTTAATTGACCCCCCATAAACATAACAGACATATACCAGGAGCTGTGCCAGGCCCACCACGTCTGTTGACTCATCCAGCTGTAACACATAGAATTCACTGGCTTGTATGCGAAGCAGTAATTGTTTCAAAACATCTCCTTCCATGTCACTGATGCATTGTGAAACAGTGTTGTTTGATGAAGGCATTGTCTGTATAGTTTTTGGGCCTTTTCCCCCAGCATTGTCCCAGCCAAATCTGCGGCAGCAGGAATAATTAAGTCCTCCACAATAGTATGGAGCTTGCCTGTCCTAGCCACTCGGTAGCTCGCCATATAAGACTCTTCTAGCCCCTTCTTATTAATGGTATCTGTTGCTTTTATACATGTCTTACTACTCGAAAGTCGTCTTTATTCTCGCTCAAGAAACTCCTGTGGTTTATTTTTCAAATGGTCATGTTTCGTTTCAAAATGTCTGCGTAAGAGTGAAGGTTTCCCGCGAGAGAGTAACGGTTAATGTGATTGGATGTTAATTATTTGACTAGGCTACCTGCATTTGACATTGGGTTGTTGTTTCGATTAACACTAGATGGTTTAATATACATTTTGGCAGTGAAACGAGGCTACTCAGGCGAGAAAAAAGCTCACCCAAATGTATAGCCCTGTTGGAAAATATAAATGTACTGTTTGAAAATGTAAAAAAAAAAAATAATCATATCTATTTTTTATTTTTTTAATGTGAATCACATTTTGATTTGGCGTACCACCGACGGCATTGCATGTACCCCAGTTTGGGCATACCTGTGATAGATAATTGAGGTGCGGCAGTGGGGAGGGTAAAGGTTGTCACAGTGTCCTGTGTTATATAGATGGATTTCAGAATTAACCTGGAAGAATCCATTGAAGGGTTTAGGTAAACTGTCTGGGAGGTATGAGTATTTGTAGATGAAAGTGCATAGTTGACGTACATTAAGGTCATAAATAGACAAGATATTGAGTGTCTTAAACAAAGGTGCAGATGGAGTCAGGTAATTAGAGGAGGTGGCTAGTCTTGCAAATGTATTTTGTACGATGAGTAATTTGTGTAGGTATGAGGCATGTGTACTGGCCCAGACAATATTACACTAAATGAGGTATGGGTAAATTAAGCTATAGTAAAGAGTAAGGAAGCAAGCCTGATGATGTAAGCAACAGATTTCATCACTTTGCTGCAGACAAATTGAATGGGATCATTCCAGGATAACTTTTAAACTCTGAGGAATCTAGTGGATGTGACTTGTTCCATTTCATTCCCACCAATTGAGATTCTGGCTATTTTTGTTGTTGCAATAATTCCTATTCTTACCAGTGAATACAATAAAGTTGATTTTTTTAAACATTTGTTTTTATGGTTACTATGGTTACTGTACACAGCAGAATGGTTATGGTTACTCTGGTTACTGCAAAGAGCATAATAGTTATGGTTACTATGGTTACCGCACACAGCAGAATGGTTGTGGTTACTATGGTTACTGTACACAACATAATGGTTATGTTACTATGGTTACCATACACAGCACTATGGTTACTGTACACATCACTATGGTTACTATGGTTACTGTACACAGCACAATGGTTTTGGTTACTATGGTTACTATGGTTACTGTACACAGCACAATGGTATGGTTACTATGGTTACTGTACACCACACAATGGTTATGGTTACTATGGTTACCACACACAACAGAATTGTTATGGTTACTATGGTTACCGTACACAGCACAATGGTTTTGCTACTATGGTTACTGCACACATCACACTAGTTATGGTTACTATGGTTACTGCACACAGCAGAATGGTTATGGTTACTATGGTTACTGCACACAGCACAATGGTTATGTTACTATGGTTACTGCACACAGCACAATGGTTATGGTTACTATAGTTACTGCACACAGCACAATGGTTATGTTACTATGGTTACTGCACACAGCACAATGGCTATGTTACTATGGTTACTGCACACAGAACAATGGTTATGTTACTATGGTTACTGCACACAGTACAATGGTTACTATGGTTACTGCACACTGCACAATGGTTATGTTACTATGGTTACTGCACACATCACAATGGTTATGTTACTATGGTTACTGCACACAGCACAATGGTTACTATGGTTACTGCACACAGAACAATGGTTATGTTACTATGGTTACTGCACACAGCACAATGGTTGTTACTATGGTTACTGCACACAGCTCAATGGCCTCTCACTACTAGTACTACTTGCCAGTTTTGTCAGCTCTGCTCCGTATGCAATCTAACCCAGAATCCAATGTTTTCCCCCATTGAGTTACAATGACATCGGACATTATTCATGCTTTAAGATCCATACCAAGTACTTGGTGAAATTTGTAATCATTACAGTGCAGTACAGAGCTCTGCTGTGCTCCAGAGGTGAGGGGAGGAGGGCCGCGTCCCAAATGGAACCCTATTCCCTATATAGTGCACTACTTTTGACCAGGGCCCATAGGTAATACGTAGGGAATAAGGTTCTATTTGGGACACAGCCTAGAAGAGCTGAAGTGCTACTCCATGTAACTGGGTCTTTAATGGCTCCACGTCCCCCAGCTACATTGACTATTCACACTGTAGACTCCAGCTGTCAATCAGAGCTGTGGTAGTCAATGGAGAGAAAGAAGAGGCCTAGCTGCTCTTGATTTGGCTCTGGCCTTTGGGACCCTGGTAGGGTATAGGATGTAGCTGGGGCCAGGGCTGAGCTATAGGGCTGGGGGCTGAGGGTTGAGGTATAGGGCTGAGGTATAGGGCTGGAGTATAGGGCTGGGGTATAGGGCTGAGGTATAGGGCTGGAGTATAGGGCTGGGGGTTGAGGTATAGGGCTGGAGTATAGGGCTGGGGGTTGAGGTATAGGGCTGGAGTATAGGGCTGGGGGTTGAGGTATAGGGCTGAGGGTTGAGGTATAGGGCTGGAGTATAGGGCTGGGGGTTGAGGTATAGGGCTGGAGTATAGGGCTGGAGTATAGGGCTGGGGGTTGAGGTATAGGGCTGGAGTATAGGACTGAGGGTTGGGGTATAGGGCTGAGGGTTGGGGTATAGGGCTGAGGTATAGGGCTGGAGTATAGGGCTGGGGTATAGGGCTGAGGTATAGGACTGGAGTATAGGGCTGGGGGTTGAGGTATAGGGCTGGAGTATAGCACGGAGGCTGGGCATGGAGGGAGGGAGGGAGGCAGTGAAGTGTAATGCTGTGTTCTATGTTTAACTCTGCTGCTGTGAATAACTAGAGATCCTGTATGCATGCCTTGCTTCAACCCGGCCTGGTAAACACTGGCTGGACCTCCTTGTCCCAGCTATAGCAGAGTCAGGCTAAAAATACTGGCTTCGGCTTACAGTTGCCAGCCACTCACAAACGGACAGTGTGAAACCTTTGACTGAAAGGATGTGCAGCAATACCTATTCACATTATGATAGAATTAGGCCTATAATAAATACCATTTTCTCTGTCTGTCTCTCTCTCTCTCTCTCTCTCTCTCTCTCTCTCTCTCTCTCTCTCTCTCTCTCTCTCTCTCTCTCTCTCTCTCTCTCTCTCTCTCTCTCTCTCTCTCTCTCTCTCTCTCTCTCTCTCTCTCTCTCTCTCTCTCTCTCTCTCTCTCTCTCAATTCAATTCAATTCAATTCAAAGGGCTTTATTGGAATGGGAAACATATGTTTACATTGCCAAAGCAAGTGCAGTACTGTAGATAATAAACAAAAGTGAAATAAACAATGAACAGTAAACTTCAAAAGCTTCAAAAGAATATCTCCCTCTCTCTACAGCTCTCTCTCTCTCTCTCTCCATCTCTCTCTCTCTCTCTCTCTCTCTCTCTATAGCTTGAGCTCTCCGTGTCTCTCTCTCTCTAGCTTGAGCTCTCTCTCCGTCTCTCTCTCTCTTTACAGCTTGAGCTCTCTCTCTGTCTCTCTCTCGCTCTACAGCTTGAGCTCTCTCTCCATCTCTCTCTCTCTACAGCTTGAGCTCTCTCTCTGTCTCTCTCTCTCTTTCTACAGCTCTCTCTCTCTCCGTCTCTCTCTCTACAGCTTGAGCTCTCTCTCCGTCTCTCTCTCTCTCTCTCTCTCTTTCTCTCTCTCTACAGCTTGAGCTCTCTCTCTGTCTCTCTCTCTCTCTACAGCTTGAGGTCTCTCTCTGTCTCTCTCTCTCCCTTCAGCTTGAGCTCTCTCTCCGTCTCTCTCTCTCAATTCAATTCAATTGACTTTATTGACATGGTAAGTTCATAATTACTTACATTGTCAAAGTATACATATAGAAAAATAAAAATTATATATTTATATATACTGCTCAAAGAAATAAAGCGAACACTTAAACAACACAATGTAACTCCAAGTCAATCACACTTTTGTGAAATCAAACTGTCCACTTAGGAAGCAACACTGATTGACAATACATTTCACATGCTTTTGTGCAAATGGAATAGACAACAGGTGGAAATTATAGGCAATTAGCAAGACACCCCCAATAAAGGAGTGGTTCTGCAGGTGGTGACCACAGACCACTTCTCAGTTCCTATGCTTCCTGGCTGATGTGGTGCTTTCACTCTAGTGGTAGCATGAGACGGAGTCTACAACCCACACAAGTGGCTCAGGTAGTGCAGCTCATCAGGATGGCACATCAATGCGAGCTGTGGCAAGAAGGTTTGCTGTGTCTGTCAGCGTAGTGTCCATAGCATGGAGGCGCTACCAGGAGACAGGTCAGTACATCAGGAGACGTGGAGGAGGCCGTAGGAAGGCAACAACCCAGCAGCAGGACCGCTATCTCCGCCTTTGTGCAAGGAGGAGCAGGAGGAGCACTGCCAGAGCCCTGCAAAATGACCTCCAGCAGGCCACAAATGTGCATGTGTCTGCTCAAACGGTCAGAAACAGACTCCATGAGGGTGATATGAGGGCCCGACGTCCACAGGTGGGGGTTGTGCTTACAGCCCAACACCGTGCAGGACGTTTGGCGTTTGCCAGAGAACACCAAGATCGGCAAATTCGCCACTGGCGCCCTGTGCTCTTCACAGATGAAAGCAGGTTCACACTGAGCACATGTGACAGACGTGACAGAGTCTGGAGACGCCGTGGAGAACGTTCTGCTGCCTGCAACATCCTCCAGCATGACCGGTTTGGCGGTGGATCTGTCATGGTGTGGGGTGGCATTTCTTTGGGGGGCCTCCAAGGGCCTCCATGTGCTCGCCAGAGGTAGCCTGACTGCCATTAGGTACCGAGATGAGATCCTCAGACCCCTTGTGAGACCATATGCTGGTGCGGTTGGCCCTGGGTTCCTCCTAGTGCAAGACAATGCTAGACCTCATGTGGCTGGAGTGTGTCAGCAGTTCCTGCAAGAGGAAGGCATTGATGCTATGGACTGGCCCGCCCGTTCCCCAGACCTGAATCCAATTGAGCACATCTGGGATATCATGTCTCGCCCCATCCACCAACGCCACGTTGCATCACAGACTGCCCAGGAGTTGGCGGATGCTTTAGTCCAGGTCTGGGAGGAGATCCCACAGGAGACCATCCGCCACCTCATCAGGAGCATGCCCAGGCGTTGTAGGGAGGTCATAAAGGCACGTGGAGGCCACACACACTACTGAGCCTCATTTTGACTTGTTTTAAGGACATTACATCAAAGTTGGATCAGCCTGTATTGTGGTTTTCCACTTTAATTTTGAGTGTGACTCCAAATCCAGACCTCCATGGGTTGATAAATTGGATTTCCATTGATTATTTTTGTGTGATTTTGTTGTCAGCACATTCAACTATGTAAAGAAAAAAGTATTTAATAAGATTATTTCATTCATTCAGATCTAGGATGTGTTATTTTAGTGTTCCCTTTATTTTTTTGAGCAGTGTATATATATAATATATATTTATATATAAATGAATGGTGGGACCAACAGCAATAATAATAGTAGTAGTGGACATAACAACAACTACAACAACAATATTAATCAGAACAACAATACATTAAAGCAATGGTAGCAGACCAGTGTCAACATGACTGAGAAGACACATGACATGAAATGAAAGACAAAACAAAACAAGATGGGAAATATTATCCACATTACATTGCACTTTTCACTGGCTGTCCCTCAGGTTGTGGCAGGAGGACACATATTTAGCTGCCAAAACTGCACATTTTGACTTTTCACACAATAAATATTTGATTTTTTCTTCATCTTTTATAGGTTCAAATTCTTTGTATTGAATTATAATTTGGGGAAATAAATATTCTCTTAGGTCTGAGTATTTGTCACAGTGTAATAGGAAACGCAGCTCTGTCTCTACCTCTCCCCTGGAGCAGAGTGAGCACAGCCAGTCCTCTCTGGGCAGCCAGGTTTGTCTGTGACGACCAGTCTCTATAGCCAGACTGTGCTCACTGAGTCTGTACCTCGTCAGTGTTTTCCTCAGTTTTCTATCAGTCACAGTGGTCAGATAGTTTGCCACCATGTACTGTCTGTTTAGATCCAAATAGCATTGAAGTTTACTTAGATTTTTTGTGGTGTCTTTCCAATAAAGGAAAGACACCACAAAGGATTGGAAGACGGCGGGAGCATTCTTTAACCCATACGGCATGACGAGGTACTCATAATGGCCAGATGTGGTACTAAATGCGGTCTTCCACTCGTCTCCATCTCGGATACGCACCAGGTTATACGCGCTCCTGAGATCTAGTTTGGTGAAAAAGCGCGCCCCATGAAATGACTCCACGGCCGTAGCAATGAGAGGTAGTAGGTAACTGAACCCCACTGTGATAGAATTTAGACCTCTATAATCAATGCACGGGCGCAGGCCTCCCCCCTTCTTCTTCACAAAAAAGAAACTCGAGGAGACGGGTGATTTAGATGGCCGAATGTATCCCTGTCTCAAGGATTCAGTGACGTATGTCTCCATAGCCACTGTCTCCTCCTGCGACAGAGGATACACGTGACTTTTAGGAAGGGCCGCGCCAGCCTGGAGGTTTATCACACAATCCCCTTGTCGATGGGGTGGTAATTGAGTCGCCTTCGTTTTACTGAAGGCGATAGCCAAATCGGCATATTCAGAGGGGATGTGTACAGTGGAGACTTGGTCTGGACTCTCCACCGTGGTTGCACCGATGGAAACTCCTATACACCTACCTGAGCACTCCCTCGACCACCCCT
Organism: Salmo trutta; assembly: GCF_901001165.1. NCBI lineage: Eukaryota > Metazoa > Chordata > Actinopteri > Salmoniformes > Salmonidae > Salmo > Salmo trutta. The sequence goes on along the minus strand of NC_042972.1, from coordinate 8,179,760 downwards.
TAAGAGCCCTCTGCCCCCATGAAATCTGAGGATTGTGAGAGGCTAGCCAGGGAAGTCCCAGCACCACCGGAAATGCCGGGGAATCAATAAGAAACAGGCTGATACGTTCCTCATGACCCCCCTGCGTTACCATGACCAGTGTCACTGTTACCTCCCTCACTTGGCCAGACCCTAGTGGTCGACTATCTAAAGCGTGCACGGAGAAGGGTTGGTCCAGTTTAACCAGGGGAATCCCTAACTTATCAGCAACACTTCGGTCCATAAAACTCCCAGCTGCGCCTGAATCGACTAGTGCCTTATACTGAGAGTGAGGGGAAAACTCAGGGAAGAAAACAGATACATACATGTGGTCGACAGGGGGCTCTGGGTGTGGCTGGTGCAGACTCACCTGGGAGGTCGATGGAGTGCTCCGCCTGCCATCTGAATTCCCGGGAGAACCTCTCCAGCACCGGTCCGCAGTGTGTCCTCTATGGCCACAGTGGGTGCAGGAGAGGCTCCTCCCTCCGGTCCTCCTAGCAGCAGTCCCTCCTAGCTCCATGGGCGTTGGAGCAGGAGGGATGGGAGGTGGAATGAATAGGCCCTGATCGGAACGTCCCCGGGCAGCCAGCAGGTTGTCCAGCCTGATGGACAAATCAATCAACTGGTCCAGAGTGGTGGTATGGTCCCGGCAAGCCAGCTCCCGGCGGACGTCCTCACGTAGACTACACCTGTAGTGGTCAATCAGGGCCCGCTCATTCCACCCCGATCCGGCGGCTAGAGTCCGGAACTCCAGAGCAAAGTCCTGAGCACTCCTCGTCTCCTGCCTCAGATGAAATAATCGCTCGCCCGCCGCCTTGCCCTCCGGGGGATGATCGAATACCGCCCGGAAGCGGCGAGCGAACTCTGGGTAGTTGTCCTTCGCTGAGTCTGGGCCCTCCCAGACGGCGTTGGCCCATTCCAGGGCTCTACCCGTGAGGCACGAGACGAGGACGCTCACCCTCTCTTCATCGGAGGGATAGGGCCGGACGGTCGCCAGGTACAGGTCCAACTGGAGCAAAAACCCCTTGCACCCAGCGGCCGTCCCATCGAACTCCCTGGGAGCCATGATCCGTATCCCGCTTGTACTGGGTTCGGTTGGATTCGGTAGGGGCGCAGGGTGATGACTTGGTCCTGGTGGGGGTGATGGAGCGACTCGCTCCCAGCTCTCCAATCGGGTCAGCACCTGGTCCATGGTCGTGCCCAGTCGCTGGAGGAGGCGGGCATGTTGGGAGACTTGTTCCTCCATTGAAAATGTTTCTGTCCCTGCTGACTCCATAAGTGGTGCGGGATTCTGTCACGAGCGGAATGAACCGTTTAAGGAGTGAGTCAAGCGCAGGAGACTGAGGTCCGTTGGAACAAACTTAATTTAATAATCCAATGGCAAGATCCATATATGGCTGAGAGCATAACAGTCAAAAATGACTTAAACGAAGCTCCGCTCAAAAGGCAGACGGGGCGCAGCCCGGCAACCCTAATGCCTATACAATAAAAGTAACACCACACGTAACAAAGAACAATCCCGCACGAATCCTAGCTAAACACAGACAGACTAAATACCCCCCCCCACTAATGACAAACACAAAACAGGTGCAATCACAAAACAGACAAAACTAACAGACACTGAAACACAGATCGGTGGCAGCTAGTAAGCCGGCGACGACGACCGCCGAGCGCCGCTCGACCGAGGAGAGGCGCCACCTTCTGTGGATGTTGTGACAGAGACAGCAGCACCAGGTCATCTGCATACAGCAGACACTTGATTTCAGTGTTGTGTAGGGTGATACCAGGTGCTTCCGATTCTTCTAATGTTTTTGCCAATTCATTCATGTAGATGTTAAATAGTGTTGGACTTATTGGGCAGCCCTGTTTCACTCCCCGTCCCTGAGAGAAGAAGTCTGTTTGCTTGTTGCCAATTTTAACCACACATTTGTTTTTAGTGTACATTGATTTAATAACATCATATGTTTTCCCTCCAATACCACTTTCTATTAGTTTATAAAAAAGACCTTCATGCCAAATTGAATCAAGTGCTTTATTGAAATCTACAAAACATGAGTAGATTTTGCCTTTGTTTTGGTTTACTTGTTTGTCAATTAGAGTGTGGAGGGTGTAAATGTGGTCTGTTGTACGATAATTTTTTTGAAATCCAATCTGGCTTCTGCTCAGGACGTTGTGTTCGTCAAGGAAATGGTGTAGTCTGCTATTTATAATACTGCAGAGAATTTTCCCTAAGTTGCTGTTAATGCAAATTCCTCTGTAATTATTTGGGTCAAATTTGTCTCCATTTTTTAGATTGGTGTGATCAATCCCTCGTTCCAAATATCGGGGAAAATACCTGCAGTGAGGATAATGTGGAGGAGTTTGAGTATAGCCAATTTGAATTTGTGGTCTGTATATTTGATCATTTAATTTAAAATACCATAGGCACCACAGGCCTTTTTGGGTTGGAGAGTGCATCGTTTTTCCAGTAATTCTTCTTCTGTAATTGGGGTATCCACAGGATTCTGATAGTCTTTGACTGCTGATTCAAGAATTTGTAATTATTCTTGTATATCTTTTTGTTCTGGGCTCTTTGTTATATTGCTGTAGAGGTTTGCAAAGTGATTTCTCCACATATCCCCATTTTGGATAGCCAATTCCTCCTGATGAGGTTTGTTTAATTTATTCCAATTCTCCCAGAAGTGGTTTGATTCTATGGATTCCTCAATTACATCCAGCTGTTTTCTAATGTGCTGTTCCTTTTTTGTTCTTAGGGTGTGTTTGTATTGCTTCAGTGTTTCCCCATATTGAAGGAGTATATTTTTGTTGTCTGGTTCTCTGTGTTTTTGATTAGATATATTTCTCAAAGACTTTCTTAGATTTTTGCAATCATTATCAAACCATTTTTTATTTTCGGTTATTTCTGGTTTGCTGTTATGCTTCTTTAGATTAGCCAAGGAGGCTAATTTGTCAGATATATAGTTTATGTTCCAAACGGCCAAATTTACACCTTCGTTGCTGTAGGAGAATGTTCAGGCTAAAAAGTTGTCCAGGAGAGATTGTATTTGTTGGCTACTAATTGCTTTTTGGTAGATGTCTGTACTGTTTGCACTCCATCTATAGGCCTGTTTAGTACCATGTAATTTATTGGGCCGTGATGCTTCATGGTTGGGTTCCGCTTTTCTGAGATACACTGTGATTTTACTGTGGTCTGAGAGAGGTGTTAGTGGGCTGACTGTGAAGGCTCTGAGAGACTCTGGGTTGAGGTCAGAGAGGAAGTAGTCTACAGTGCTGCTGCCAAGGGATGAGCTGTAGGTGTACCTACCAAAAGAGTCTCTCTCTCTCTCTCTCTCTCTCTCTCTCTCTCTCTCTCTCTCTCTCTCTCTCTCTCTCTCTCTCTCTCTCTCTCTCTCTCTCTCTCTCTCTCTCTCTCTCTCTCTGTCTCTCTCTCTGTCTCTCTGTCTCTCTCTGTCTCTCTCTCTCTGTCTCTCTCTCTGTCTCTCTCTCTCTGTCTCTCTCTCTCTGTCTCTCTCTCTGTCTCTCTCTCTGTCTCTCTCTCTCTCTCTGTCTCTCTCTCTCTCTGTCTCTCTCTCTCTCTGTCTCTCTCTGTCTGTCTCTCTCTCTCTCTCTCTCTCTCAATTCAATTCAATTCAATGTTCTTTATTGGGCCTCCCAAGTGGTGCAGTGGTCTAAGGCTGTACCAATAGAGATTCTGGGTTCGAATCCAGGCTCTGTCGCAGGGAGACCCATGGGGCGGCACACAATTTGCCCAGCGTTGTCCGGGTTAAGGGAGAGTTTGGCCGGCAGGGATGTCCTTGTCCCATCGCACACTAGCGACTCCAGTGGTGGGCCGGGCACAGTGCATGCTGACACGGTCACTAGGTGTACGGTGTTTCCTATAACACATTGGTGCGGTTGGCTTCCAGGTTAAGTGGGCATTGTGTCAAGAAGCCGAGCATCTTGGTTTGGTTGTGTTTCGGAGGACGCACGGCTCTCGACCTTCGCCTCTCCCGAGTCCGTACGGGATTTGCAGCGATGAGACTGTAACTACCAATTGGATATCATGAAATTGGGGAGAAAAAGTGGTGAAAAATATTTTTTTTTAATGAAATTAAAATCCCTAAGAAAATATTGGCATGACCCAACAATGTACATATTGCCAAAGCTTACTTTGGATATTTACAATATGAAAATAATAAGAATCAAAATTGTCAACGGGACAACAGTAACAACAATAACCAAGAGTCAAAATAACCAAACATTGAACAATAACAATAAGCATACAGTAGAGGACATGTGCAGGTTGATTGGTCTGTCAGACACTGTCCCTCATCTTATGGCAGGCAGCAATGTAGTGCGCTGCCAACCCACAGCTCTCTGTGTCCTCCCCCAACAGGGCAGGTAGCCTATTCTCATCAGAGAGGTCTTTGAAATCTTCAATAAGGATTTCAAATTTGAGAAATGACACTCTCTAATTGTTTTATATTTTTGACATTTTGTCAAGAAATGCAGCTCTGTCTCAGGTTCTGTTGCTGTGCAGTGGTTGCACGTCTTTTCCTCTACAGGGAGCCAGGATTTCCTGCGTCTACCCTTCTCAATGGAAAGGCTGCGTTCACTGAGCTTGTACTTTGTCAAGGTTTTTCTAAGGTTTTGATCTGTAACCATGGTCAAATATTTAGCCACGGTGTACTGTCGATTTAGGGCCAGATAGCACTGCATTTTACTTTGTGCTTGTGCTTGTGTTTCCCAATAAGTAATGTTGTTTTGTTTTGTCTGTGTTGAAATTTGATGTATTCTGATTGATTGGATGTTCTGGTCCTGAGGCTTCAGTGTGTTAGTAGAACAGGTTTGTGAACTCAGTCCCAGGACCAGCTGGATGAGGGTCCTGAAGCTTCAGTGTATTAGTAGAACAGGTTTGTGAACTCAGCCCCAGGACCAGCTGGATGAGGGGATATTTTCATTTTCTCTCTCTCTCTCTCTGTCACGTCCTGACCAGTAAAATGGGTTATTTGTTATTGTAGTTTGGTCAGGGTGTGGCAGGGGGTGTTTGTTTTGTGTGTTTCGGGGTTTTTGGTTTATGTTCTATGTTATTTATTTCTATGTGTTTATCTAGCTTTTCTATTTCTATGTTAGTTTTGTCAATGACCTCCAATTAGAGGCAGCTGGTTGTTGTTGTCTCTAATTGGAGGCCATATTTAGTTAGGTTTGTTTTCACTTGTGTTTGTGGGTGGTTGTTTCCAGTATAGTCTGTGCACCTTAGTGGATTGTTTTCGTCGTTTGTTTTGTTTAAGTGGTTTTCCTTCAATAAATAAGAAGATGATAAATATACCCGCTGCATTTTGGTCCAGTCCATATGACGCCCGTGACTCTCTCTCTCTCTCTCTCTCTCTCTCTCTCTCTCTCTCTCTCTCTCTCTCTCAGTTCAATTCAAAGGGCTTTATTGGCATGGGAAACATATGTTTACATTGCCAAAGCAAGTCAAATAGATAAGAAAAAATGAACAGTAAATATTACACTCACAAAAGTTCCAAAATAATACAGACATTCCAAATGTCATGTTATGTATATATACAGTTTTGTAACGATGTACAAATGGTTAAAGTACAAAAGGGAAATAAAGAAACATAAATAAATTCACTTGTCACAAATATTGCTGCTGTGATTGCACACTGTGGTATTTCACACAGTAGATATACAACCACCGTGATTATTATTATTTGACCCTGCTGGTCATCTATGAATATTTTAACATCTTGGCCATGTTCTGTTATAATCTCCACCCGGCACAGCCAGAAGAGGACTGGCCACCCCTCATAGCCTGGTTCCTCTCTAGGTTTCTTCCTAGGTTCTGGCCTTTCTAGGGAGTTTTTCCTGTGCTTCCACTGTGCTTCTACACCTGCATTGCTTGCTGTTTGGGGTTTTAGGCTGGATTTCTGTACAGCACTTTGTGACATCAGTTGATGTAAGAAGGGCTTTATAAATACATTTGATTGATTGATTGATATGGGAGTTTATCAAAATTGGATTTGTTTTCAAATTCTTTGTGGTCTGTGTAATCTGAGGGAAATATGTGTCTCTGATATGGTCATACATTTGGCAGGAGGTTAGGAAATGCATCTCAGTTTCCACCTCATTTTGTGGGCAGTGTGCACATAGCCTGTCTTCTCTTGAGAGCCAAGTCTGCCTTCGGCGGCCTTTCTCAATAGCAAGGCTATGCTCACTGAGTCTATACATAGTAGAGGTCGACCAATTAATCGGAATGACCGATTAATTAGGGCTGATTTCAAGTTTTCATAACAATCGGTTTTCAGCATTTTTGGACACCGATTATGGCCGATTACATTGCACTCCACGAGGAGACTGCGTGGCAGGCTGACTACCTGTTATGCGAGTGCAGCAAGGGGCCAAGGTAAGTTGCTAGCTAGCATTAAACTTATCTTATAAAAAACAATCAATATTAACATAATCACTAGTTAACTACACATGGTTGATGATATTACTAGTTTACCTAGCTTGTCCTGCGTTGCATATAATGGATGCGGTGCCTGTTAATTTATTATCGAATCACATCCTACTTCGCCAAATGGGTGATTTAACTAGCGCATTCGCAAAAAAAGCACTGTCGTTGCACCAATGTGTACCTAACCATAAACATCAATGCCTTTCTTTAAAATCAATACACAAGTATATATTTTTAAACCGGCATATTTAGTTAATATTGCCTGCTAACATTAATTTCTTTTAACTAGGGAAATTCTGTCACTTCTCTTGCGTTCTGTGCAAGCAGAGTCAGGGTATATGCAGCAGTTTGGGCCACCTGGCTCGTTGTGAACTGTGTGAAGACCATTTCTTCCTAACAAAGACGGAAGAAATTGTCAATATTACAAATATATATATAAAAATCGTCCGATTAATCGTTATCGGCTTTTTCTGGTCCTCCATTAATCGGTATCGGTATCGGCGTTGAAAAATCATAATCGGTCGACCTCTAGTACATAGTCAAAGCTTTCCTTAAGTTTGTGTCAGTCACAGTGGTCAGGTATTCTGCCACTGTGTTCTCTCTGTTTAGGGCCAAATGGCATTCTAGTTTGCTCCGTTTTTTTATAAATTCTTTCCAATGTGTCAAGTAATTATCTTTTTGTTTTCTCATGATTTGGTTGGGTCTAATTGTGTTGCTGTCCTGGAGCTCTGTGGGGTCTGTTTGTGTTTGTGAACAGAGCCCTAGGACCAGCTTGCTTAGGGGACTCTTCTCCAGGATAATTTCCCTGTACAGGGGATGGCTTTGTTATGGAATGTTTGGGAATTGCTTCTTTTCTGGATTTTGATAATTAGTGGGTATCGCCCTAATTCTGCTCTGCATGCATTATTTGGTGTTTTACGTCGTACATGGCGGATATTTTTGCTGAATTCTGCATACAGAGTCTCAATTTGGTGTTTCGCCCATTTTGTGAATTCCTGGTTGGTGAACTGACCCCGGATCTCACAACCATAAAGGGCAATGGGTTCTATAACTGATTCAAGTATTCAAGTATCTTCCTCTCTCTGTCTCTCTTTCTCTTTCACTCTCTCTGCTGTCCTCTGTCTCTGTTTGTCTCTCTCTCTCTCTCTCTCTCTCTCTCTCTCTCTCTCTCTCTCTCTCTCTCTCTCTCGCTCTCTTTCTCTCTCTCTCTGTCTCTCTCTCTGTGTTTCTCTGTCTCTCTCGCTCTTTCTCTCGCTCTCTCTCTCAATCCATCTCCCATTCTCTTTGTTTCTGCTCCTCTACGACAGAAATAGCATCTTGATTAAAGTAAATGGCCTGTAACTTTGCCACCCTTTCAGGTTTAATAAAAGTAAAGCTATTCTCAGATGAGATTCTTTTAGCAACAGAAGCTCTGCTCAGAGAGTACAGAAACTATGAGGATGCACACGCAGCACTGAACCATGAGTAGGATATACAGTCATGGACATTAGGATGACATATGGCTGGAGTCCCTGGTTGGTTACATCATCCTCTGCTCACTCCTAATCCTACTGTGTGTGTGTGTGTGTGTGTGTGTGTGTGTGTGTGTGTGTGTGTGTGTGTGTGTGTGTGTGTGTGTGTGTGTGGTCTGAACTCACATAATCTGTGTGCCACTGTTGTCAGTCATGTATGGCTCAGGGTACAGCGAGTGTCTCTATGAGTAAGGTGTTACGTACTGGATACACACACACTTCCATTTTCCATGGACTACCACAGATTAGAGGACGAGATAGAGGCCATATTTCAAAATCCCCTCTGCTTTTCTTAGGATGACATTGGCTCACCTCTGTAATCTCCCCCTTCTGAACAGTCCCTGACCCCCCCACCCCCACTCCCCCCCTCCTAGCTCTGGTCCCGGCTGCAGAGCACCTCACCAACATCACACAACAAGACAACGGGCAGGGCTATAGAACCATCATACAGCAGCAGAACCTATTGGTTCTGAGAGTGAAAAGGCTTTTCTCCAGGCAGGTCAAGCCATCCCATCTCATCTTCCATCCCACCACCAATCACATCTCATCTTCCGTCCCACCACCAATCACATCTCATCTTCCGTCCCACCACCAATCACATCTCATCTTCCGTCCCACCACCAATCACATCTCATCTTTCATCCTACCACCAATGTTGTGTTGTCGTGAGAAGGAGAGAGGGTGGCCTGGCCAATATAAGCAACTGCTGTGGCGCATGTATTCACACAGTGTCCATTTTACAGCTTAGTTTAACTCTCTCTCTTTCTATCTCCCCTGAACTTCTGTGAACTGACACACTTTCTCTTTGCAATAGAAAGGGCTTTTGCATAAAAAACTGCAGAACCGTTGCTTTTTCTGTCCATGACTGTATAGACAGTACAGTAGTATTTCCCTCTGGTATTGGATTCTGTAGCATTGCCTCTGCACAGTTAAACTGCCAAACCGTTGTATTGTTGTTGATGTTTAGAATGACAGTAGAATAGGATTACTCTGTCTGGTTCCATTATTCTCTATTTTAAAAACCCACATCAGTGGAAAAACAATCGTACCCTCCATTCCACCATCACTCCACCATCACTCCACCATCACTGCACCATCACTCCACCATCACTGCACCATCACGCAACCATCCCTGCACCATCACTGCACCATCACTCCACCATCACTCCACCATCACTGCACCATCACTCCACCATCACTCCACCATCACTGCACCATCATTCCACCATCACTCCACTGCACCATCACTGCACCATCACTGCACCATCACGCCACCATCACTGCACCATCACTTCACCATTACGCCACGATCACTCTACCATCACTTCACCAATACGCCACCATCACTCCACCATCACGCTGCCATCACTCCACTACGCCACTATCACTCCATCATCACTGCACCATCACTCCACCATCACGCCACCATCATTGCACCATCACGCCACCATCACTGCACCACCACGCAACCATCACTACACCATCCCTCCACCATTACGCCACCATCACTGCACCATCACTCCACCATCACACCACCATCACTCCACCATCACTCCACCATCACTACACCATCACTCCACCATCACTACACCATCATGCCACCATCACTGCACAATTACGTCACCATCACGCCACCATCATGCCACCATCACGCCACCATCACTACACCCTCACTACACCATCACGCACCATCACTCCGCCATCACTGCGCCATCACTCCACCATCACGCCACCATTACTGCACCATCACTCCACCATCACGCCACCATCACTACACCATCACTCCACCATCACGCCACCATCACTGCACCATTTCTCCACCATCAATGCACCATCACTGCACCATCACTGCACCATCACTCCACCCTTTCCTCCTGTGTGTCATTCTGTCAGTTTGAGAGAGCCCTACGCTGTAGCTACTGACAGACAGACTGCAGTAGATGTGTGAGGTGTATGTGTGTTCTCATGTGATGAGATGCATTCTGACCAAGCCAGTGGATCCAGCTGGTCTTAGCCGGCCAGTGGATCCAGCTGGTCTCAGCCAGCCAGTGGATCCAGCTGGTCTCAGCCGGCCAGTGACTCCAGCTGGTCTCAGCCGGCCAGTGGATCCAGCTGGTCCCAGCCAGCCAGTGGATCCAGCTGGTCTCAGCCGGCCAGTGACTCCAGCTGGTCTCAGCCGGCCAGTGACTCCAGCTGGTCTCAGCCAGCCAGTGGATCCAGCTGGTCTCAGCTAGTCTAACAATAACCCAGTTAGTCCATCTGTAACAGACCGAAACATGGGTAAACAGGAGCATAACAAGATACAGTACATTTAATGTACACTGAGCAATGTGTGTGTTTGTGTGTGTGTGTGTGTGTGTGTGTGTGTGTGTGTGTGTGTGTGTGTTAGAGTGTGCGTGTGCACATGTGCGTGTGTGTGTGTTTGTGTGTGTATGTGCATGAGGGGTTCAATGCAACCCTAATCCCCTCCTAAACAAACAGCCTGCTCAGTTCAGGTACCAATCAACCATCGCTCACACACACACACACGCACGCACGCACGCCCGCACACGCACACACACACGTGTCTCATATGTTAGTGTTGGTCACTCAGTGCATGTGTGTGTGTGTGTGTGTGTGTGTGTGTGTGTGTGTGTGTGTGTGTGTGTGTGTGTGTGTGTGTGTGTGTGTGTGTGAGCGAGTCACTCCCTGGCTTGTAGTGTAGCTACTGCAACCCCAGTCTGGCATAGCTTCCTGTCTACCCATCAGATATTATCAAATAGTGATGGAGTCTTTTACTTCACTGTCTTCACTCTTCAGTCTCTGTCACTCTCTGGTTTATCACACCCCAGTGTTTTATATGCTTTGGCTTACGCCTCGATCAGACAGACAGCATCATTGCATCAATGCTACATAATAAATTCTGCAGTCAAATCTTTTTCATTATGTAATCCAACCTTTTTACTATATATGTCTGCCACAACAGTTCAATATTCGCCTTTTACTACTATTTCTGTCAAGTCTACGCAAGTCTATGCATCGGATGCAGTCTATCACAGTGCCATCCGTTTTGTCACCAAAGCCCCATATACTACCCACCACTACGACCTGTATTCTCTTGTTGGCTGGCCCTCGCTTCATATTCGTTGCCAAACCCACTGGCTCCAGGTCATCTATAAGTCTTTGCTAGGTAAAGCCCCGCCTTATCTCAGCTCACTGGTCACCAAAGCAGCACCCACCCGTAGCACGCGCTCCAGCGGGTATATTTCACTGTTCATCCCCAAAGCCAACTCCTCGTTTGGCCGCCTTTCCTTCCAGTTCTCTGCTGCCAATGACTGGAACGAATTGCAAAAAATCACTGAAGCTGGAGACTTATATCTCCCTCACTGACTTTAAGCATCAGTTGTCAGAGCAGCTCACAGATCACTGCACCTGTACGTAGCCCATCTGTAAATAGCCCATCCAACTACCTCATCCCCCATACTGTAATTTATTTGATTTATTTTGCTCCTTTGCACCCCAGTATCTCTACTTGCACACTCATCTTCTGCACATCTATTACTCCAGTGTTTATTTTCTGTACTGTAATTATTTAGCCACTATGGCCTATTTATTGCCTTACCTCCCTTATCCTACCTCATTTGCACACACTGTATATAGATTTTTCTATTGTGTTATTGACTGTACGTTTGTTTATTCCATGTGTAACTCTGTGTTGTTGTTTGTGTCACACTGCTTTGCTTTATCTTGGCCAGGTCGCAGTTGTAAATGAGAACTTGTTCTCAACTGACCTACCTGGTTAAATAAAGGTGAAATCAATTAATAAATAAAAATACAATTGGATGCATACGTTGGCTATATCCATGTATGCACCACACAGAACACAGAGCGCACTGCAACTCACTCTGCTGCACAATGCTGCAAGGCAAGCACAGCGTTCCATTGGAAATGGTATACCAAAACGCGATGACGCTGTCGGTGTGATCGAGGCGTTAGGGGCCATTTTCCTGCCTAACACCCTCCAACACCCTTGCCCCGACCACCCATCAGAGCTGGGGAGGCTACTCTGAAAATGTAGCTAGCTACGACACTATCCCTGAGTGGAAAGTATCAAGCTAGTCTACACTACCGCACGCTACTGCATAGTACTGCATTCTTCTTCATACTTTATTGAATTCACTCTCAGCTGTTGTCTGGCTGTCATCATGTCACAACCTCACTGAGAAAATTACATTTCAGTTGGACCTTGTGTACAATTGGACAGTAGAATAATATTCTACTTATTTTTCTAATTCTTCTTCTACCTCTTCTACTTCTTCTCTCAGACTCACACCCCTACCTCCACCAACCATCAGTGCCTAACCACAGATCTTGGATCAGATAACACACACACACACACATTAATTATATCAATGTATCCTAGTATCATTGTATTATCCACTTCAGTAGAAGAAGAAGGGGAATTTGTATCTCTCTGAGACTATGGTATTTGTACCCAACAGAAAAACATAGAACCAGCATAGGAGAACAGGCAAACATCAACACTGTCTGTGCATTCTAGTATGGTGTGTGTGTGCGTGTGTGTCTGTGTGCACCTGTGTGTCTGTGTGCACCCGTCTGTCTGTGTGCATGTGTTCATGCTGGTACAGGGTGTGTATGCACCTGATGCATGTAGGGCTGCAGTTTTAATCTATCTTCCATAGGGCCCACGCTGTCCAGTATCTTCCACAGAGCCCACGCTGTCCAGTATCTTCCACAGGGCCCACGCTGTCCAGTATCTTCCACAGGGCCCACGCTTTCCAGTGTATTCCAAAGGGCCCACGCTGTCCAGTGTATTCCAAAGGGCCCATGCTGTCCAGTGTATTCCAAAGGGCCCATGCTGTCCAGTGTATTCTACAGGGCCCACGCTGTCCAGTGTATTCCAAAGGGCCCACGCTGTCCAGTATTTTCTACAGGGCCCACGCTGTCCAGTATTTTCTACAGGGCCCACGCTGTCCAGTGTATTCCACAGGGCCCACGCTGTCCAGTGTATTCCACAGGGCCCACGCTATCCAGTGTATTCCAAAGGGCCCACGCTGTCCAGTGTATTCCAAAGGGCCCATGCTGTCCAGTGTATTCCAAAGGGCCCATGCTGTCCAGTGTATTCCAAAGGGCCCACGCTGTCCAGTGTATTCCAAAGGGCCCATGCTGTCCAGTGTATTCCAAAGGGCCCACGCTGTCCAGTGTATTCCACAGGGCCCACGCTGTCCAGTGTATTCCAAAGGGCCCACGCTGTCCAGTGTATTCCAAAGGGCCCACGCTGTCCAGTGTATTCCACAGGGCCCATGCTGTCCAGTGTATTCCAAAGGGCCCACGCTGTCCAGTGTATTCCAAAGGGCCCACGCTGTCCAGTGTATTCCACAGGGCCCACGCTGTCCAGTGTATTCCAAAGGGCCCACGCTGTCCAGTGTATTCCAAAGGGCCCACGCTGTCCAGTGTATTCCACAGGGCCCATGCTGTCCAGTGTATTCCAAAGGGCCCACGCTGTCCAGTGTATTCCAAAGGGCCCACGCTGTCCAGTGTATTCCACAGGGCCCATGCTGTCCAGTGTATTCCAAAGGGCCCACGCTGTCCAGTATTTTCTACAGGGCCCACGCTGTCCAGTGTATTCCACAGGGCCCACGCTGTCCAGTGTATTCCAAAGGGCCCATGCTGTCCAGTGTATTTCACAGGGCCCACGCTGTCCAATGTATTCCACAGGGCCCACGCTGTCCAGTGTATTCCACAGGGCCCACGTTGTCCAGTATTTTCTACAGGGCCCACGCTGTCCAGTGTATTCCACAGGGCCCACACTGTCCAGTGTATTCATGTAAGAGTGGGCTGGATGCCCAGATAATAGAGGGAAGAAAGGAACCAGAGTTTTTAGGGGAAGCATTTTGTTTCTGGTTTGCGTCTTGAATGATAAGAAGGCTCTAGTTTAATACTCAGAAATACCTTGTACTTTGTACAGTAGCTTTGTAAATGCAAAATAGCGGTGTGTACTGTCCTTGTGATACATTTGTTGTTGTTGATGTTGAGTATTATTCTTCATTGGTGAGAAATAAACAAACAACACACTAAAGTGTGTTCAACACACAGTGGTTACCATGGACACGGTGTAAGGGGTAAAATATGTGTCTTTCTTGAGAGGATTTTCTGCTCCAACAAACTAGTTGAGTGTTTTCCTCCTAAGTGGTTTGGTTTAGTGCCTGTAGGTATTTAGCAGAGTAGGGTCTGGGAGACTCTGTAAGGATGAATTGATGAAGGAAGGAGTTTGCCCAGTACTGGTAACGTTAGCAGCTGTTCTGTTGACATGCTCATTATAACTAATATGGGAAAACTACTGCTACTACGGAAACGTTTAGCCGATCCATTAATGTTTGTCACATCAGGGTTTTTAATTTTATTTTATACCTTTATTAAACTAGGCAATTCAGTTATGAACAAATTCTAATTTACAATGACGGCCTACCAAAAGGAAAAAGACCTCCTGCAGGGACGGGGGCTGGGATAAATTTTGTTTCATTTAGGACAAAACACACATCACGACAAGAGAGACAACACAACACTACATAAAGAGACACCTAAGACAACAACATAGCAAGGCAGCAACACATGACAACACAGACTGGTAGCAACACCACATGACAACAACATGGTAGCAACACAACATGGTAGCAGCACAGAACATGGTACAAACATTATTGGGCACAGACAACAGCACAAAGGCAAGAAGGTAAAGACAACAATACATCAAGTGAAGCAGCCACAACTGTCAGTAAGTGTCCATGATTGAGTCTTTGAATGAAGAGATTGAGATTAAACGGTCCAGTTTGAGTGTTTTTTGCAGCTTGTTCCAGTTGCTAGCTGCAGCGAACTGAAAAGAGGAGCAACCCAGGGATGTGTGTGCTTTAGGGACAGAACGTGTGTTGTATGTGGAGGATGAGGGCTTCAGTAGATATCTCAGATAGGGGGGAGTGAGGCCTAAGAGGTTTTTATAAATAAGCATCAACCAGTGGATCTTGCGACGGGTATACAGAGATGACCAGTTTACAGAGGAGTATAGAGTACCGTGATGTGTCCTATAAGGAGCATTGGTGGCAAATCTGATGGCCGAACATCTAGCCGCTCGAGAGCACCCTGACCTCTGTAAATTACGTCTCCAGAATCTGGGAAGGATGGTCATCTGAATCAGAGTTAGTTTGGCAGCTGGGGTGAAAGAGGAATGATTACGATAGAGGAAACCAAGTCTAGATTTAACTTTATTCTGCAGCTTTGATATGTGCTGAGAGAAGGACAGTGTACCATCTAGCCATACTCCCAAGTACTTGTATGAGGTGACTACCTCAAGCTCTAAACCCTAAGTGGTAGCAATCACACCAGTGGGGAGAGGGGCATTCTTCTTACCAAACCACATGACCTTTGATTTGGAGGTGTGCAGAACAAGGTTAAGGGCAGAGAAAGCTTGTTGGACACTAAGAAAGCTTTGTTGTAGAACGTTTAACACAAAATCCCAGGAGGGCCCAGCTGAGTATAAGACTGTGTCATCTGCATATAAATGGATGAGAGAGCTTCCTCCTGTATGTTGTTGATGTAAATTGAGAAGAGTGTGGGGCCTAGAATTGAGGCTTGGTACTCCCTTGGTGACAGGCAGTGGCTGAGACAGCAGATGTTCTGACTTTTTACACTGCACTCTTTGAGAGAGGTAGTTAGCACACCAAGCCAAAGACCCCTCAGGGACACCAATACTCCTTAGCCGGCCCACAAGAATGGAATGGTCTACCATATCAAAAGCTTTGGCCAAGTCAATAAAAAATAACAGCACAACATTGCTTAGAATCAAGAGAAATGGTGACATAATTTAGAAATTTGCAGTGACACATACATAAGCTGAGCGGAACCCAGATTGCATACCAGAGAGAATACTATAGACATCAAGAAATCCAGTCAGTTGATTATTAAGTTTTTCCAACACTTTTGATAAACAGGGCAAAATAGAAATTGGCCTATAAACAGTTCCGATCAGCTTGATCTCCCCCTTTAAATAAATGGACGCATCGTGGCTGCCTTCCAAGCACTGGGAACCTCCCCAGAGAGGAGAGACATGTTAAAAAGGTCAGAGATAGGCTTGGTGATGATAGGGGCTGTGACCTTAAAGAAGAAAGGATCTAAACCATCTGACCCAGATGTTGTTTGGGGTCAAGTTTAAGGAGCTCCTTTAACACCTGAGACTCAGTTACCGCCTGCAGGGAGAAACTTTGTAGCGGGGCGAAAGGAGCTTCAGGGCTAGTCCCATTAGAAGGAGTGGGAGAAATGTTGGACGGGCAATGAGGCATGGCTGAGTCAAATAGGAATCCTGGCTTAATGAAGTGGTGATTAAAGAGCTCAGCCATGTGCTCCTTCTCATTAACAACCACATCATCAACATTAAGGGACATGGGCAGCTGTGAGAAGGAGGGTTTATTCTTCAGGTCTTCCACCGTTTTCCAGAACTTCTTGGGGTTAGACCCACAGAGAGAGAACTGAATGACAGCCAGTGAGCTTGAGTATACTTGTTTCTCATATGCCTGAATGACAGCCAGTCAAACTGAGTATACTTGTTTCTCATATGCCTGAATGACAGGCAGTTAGCCTGAGTATAGTTGTTTCTCATTTGCCTGAATGACAGCCAGTTAGCCTGAGTATACTTGTTTCTCATTTGCCTGAACAAGAGCCAGACAGCCTAAGTATGTGTGTGCCAAATGGAATTCTTGAGGTGGAGTAACTCTGCCAGATCACGGTCAAACCAGGAGCTGAACTTGTTTTTAATTCTAATTTTCTTTATGGGGGCGTGTTGGTGACAATAACACTGAAAAAAAGAAAAAAAAGAAGGTTCAAGCATGTTCGACAGAGGGGATCTGTAACGATTGTCTGACAGAGGGGACCAAGATGCAGCGTGGTTAGTGCTCATCATGAAATGTATTTACTGAGAACACTTTAGACAAAATAACAAAACGACCAACAGTTCCGTCTGGTGCAAAACACTAAACAGAAATAACTACCCACAAAAACCCAAAGGAAAACAGGCTGCCTAAGTATGGTTCCCAATCAGCGACAATGATGTACAGCTGTCCCTGATTGAGAGCCATACCAGGCCAAAACAAAGAAATACAAAAACATAGAAAAAATGACATAGAATGCCCACCCTAGTCACACCCTGGCCTAACCAAAATAGAGAATAAAACCCTCTCTATGGCCAGGGCGTGACAGGATCAAGCTGATTCTTTACCAATTTACAGAGGCCAGGTCATGAAGGAAGGCTTGCTCATGAAAGTTTTTTAGCAAGCATCTATGACAAATCAGTACAGGTTGTTTCACTGAGCCGCCATTACGAACACAAGCTGTAAAACAGTGATCACTAAGGTCATTACAGAAAACACCAGACTGATACTTATCAGGATTATTTGTGAGGATAACATCAAGGAGAGAAGCCTTTTCTGGGTGTTTGGAGTCATACCTTTGTCACGCCTGCTCCCGCTCTCCCTACGAGCGTCAGGCTGCCCTGCACTACGCAGTCCTGCAACCATCATTACGCACACCTGCTTTCCTCGTCACCCGCATCAGCAATTCATTGGACTCACCTGGACTCAATCACCTGTGTATTTCCTCCCCTATATCTGTCTGTTCCCCAGCTCTGTTCCCCGCTTCTGCATTAATTGTCATATGTCTTTGTATTACCCGGTTCTGACGCTGTTCCTGTCCTGTTCCATGTCTGTGTAAATTAAATGTTCACTCTCCGTACCGGCTTCTCATCTCCAGCATCAGTTCTTACAGAATGGAGAAGCCATCAAACGAAGCATCGGGAAGTGCTGGCGTTTCGGTTGGTGGTGATGTTGGGTCCGGGGGCCGCCATCGATGGATCCGGAAGCCTCAGCCAGCTCGTCGGGCTTTCACGCCCTAGCTGGCTTGAGAGGTTTCCTTGCCCCGGTTGGCTCAGCAGGCTCTCATCCAATGTCATTTCTCAGCCGGATCATCAGGGTTTTATGCCTCAGCCGGATCATCAGGCTCCCACGTGTCAGCCGGCTTTGCCAGGCTTCCACGTCCCAGCGGGATCATCAGGCTTCACACCTCAACCGGATCGTCAGGCTCCCATGCCTCAGCCGGTTTGCCAGACTCCCACACCTCTGCTGGTTCGTCGGGCTTCTACGCCCCAGCCGGGTTCTCCAGCGCCCATGCATCGGCCGGCCCGTCAGGCTCGCCCAGGTGGGAAGCCGGGTGGCGCCCCTAGATGGGGAGGGGGGGTACTGTCACTCCTGCTCCCACTCTCCCTCCTTGGCGCTCAAGGGCGCCAGGCTGCCCAGCAAATCACACTCCTGCCACTGTCATTACGCACACCTGCTTCAGCGATTCATTGGACTCACCTGGACTCAATCACCTGTGTTATTTCCTTCCCTATATCTGTCTGTTCCCCAGCTCTGTTCCCTGCTTCAGCATTAATTGTCTTTTGTCGCTTTGTATTACCCGGTTCTGACGCTGTTCCCGTCCAGTTCCATGTCTGTGTAATTAAATGTTCAACTCTCCGTACCTGCTTCTCAACTCCGGCATTGGTCCTTACAACCTTGTGGGATTGATAATAAGATTTAAGGAGTCCCATTGCTTTAGGACTTGGTCAGGTGGTTAAAGCATTTCCCAGTTTAGGTCACCTAGCAGGACAAATTCAGTGTAAAGGGCCAGGAGAGAGCTGTATGTTACAGGCCGGTGCTGATGGTGGACAATAACACCCAACAGCAGTCAACAAAGAGCTATTTGAAAATGTAATACTTAAAACCAACAAATCAAATGATTTGGGGACAGACTTGGTGGAGACAACCAAGCACTGAAGGTGATCCTGTTACGCGGAGTGGAAGAGGGAAACCCAAGAGCAGACTCAGACGAGGAGACTGGAATGAAGTAACCAAGTTATTTATTGAAAAACAGGGGGAAGATTGAGTGCAGGCCAGGGTAAGCTCGGGCGGGTTGCAGGAAACCAGGTGCGGAGGCTAAGGCTGGAGCGAGAGGGGTTGGGACAGGGTAAGCAGGTTCGGAGGGGAATCCAAGGGAGCAGTAGAGTGGGGAATCCAGGGCAGAGTAGCAGGATGAGGAGACGTGAGACTGGAGACAGGGACCAGAGTCAGAGCGGGCAGAACTGTAGCGAAGAGGAAAACCGTGTCAGGTAAGGAAAATAGGCACAACAGGAAAACAGGACCTAAATAGTAACAAACAGCTAGAAACGTAGACTGACTGAGCAGAGATTATGATCAGGCAGAGTGGAAGTGGCAGGACTGAGTATTTGTAGAGGTCTTGATTATTCAACAGGTTGCAGCTGGTGGGGATCTGTTCTGACTCCAGCACACTCACAGAGAGAGAGGGAGAGGGAGAGAGCACTGGGGGAGTGGCGGCAGGTCAAGGAGACACAGGATGAGCAGTAGAGGGGCGTGGCAGGAGCAGATGTAACAGATCCTTGGTAAAGATTGCCACTCCACCACCTTTGGAAGATCTGTCTTGCCGAAAAAGGTTATAACCAGAAAGGTTAACATCAGTGTTCAAAACACTCTTTCTTAACCACGTCTCACTAATGACCAACACATCTGGATTGGAGCTGTTAACCCTCACTTTCAATTTATCATTTTGAGTTAATAAGCTTCTAGTGTTAATGTGCAGAAACCCCAGGCTTTTACGAGAGCAGAATTTAGTGAAACAGATATCAGAGCACCAGTCAGAATTAGGACTAGCAACAGTAGATGGGCCAGGGTGTACATGTACATTTCAAGATATCATCAGCAGTAATACAATCAGGGCACGGCAGAGGACAGGGAGAGCTCTGCAGTGTTGATTTTTTTATGTCATTTCAATGTGCAGCAGATGGCAACAATATCATATTGTTCAGCAATTTCATCAGGTAACATGAATACAAAGCCGGGCGAGAGGTGGTTAGAATAGGATGGAAGGCCAAGAGTCCGTGTAACCAATCGAGAGTCAGAGTGTCACAGCATCCATCGTGGATTTGAAAGGAGGACCAAGGCGCAGCAGAAGTGTGAACACTGATGTTTCTTTAATTATCAAAACAAGTAAAGTATCCACTGGGAAAAATAATAAACAAAACAATGAACAGTACTCACGATACGACAGGGTAGCAGGCTAAACCAAAAAAAGCAGTGCTCACCACAATTCCCCACAACCCCCAGTGACAAACATACTCCTACATATATGACTCCCAATCAGGAACAACGATCCCCAGCTGTTCCTGATCAGGAGTCACAAGACACAGAGAACATTCAAACACACACACACACAAGACTGCCACGTCCTGACCCCCAAACTACTACAACAGCTCCATCTGCTGGTCAGGACGTGACAGTACCCCCCCCTCAAGGTGCAGACCCCAGAATGCACCTAATCACAAAACAAAACACCGACAAACAAAATCCGGCGGCACTGTGCTACACCCTCCCTCCCCAACCCACCTATCCTGGAGGTGGCTCAGGTGCAGGCCGTTCTTGGCTGTCGGGGCAGTCTGGCAGCTCGGGGCGGTCTGGCAGCTCGGGGCAGTCTGGGCAGTCTGGCAGCTCGGGGCAGTCTGGCAGCTCGGGACAGTCTGGGCAGTCTGGCAGCTCGGGACAGTCTGGGCAGTCTGGCAGCTCGGGACAGTCTGGGCAGTCTGGCAGCTCGGGACAGTCTGGGCAGTCTGGCAGCTCGGGGCAGTCTGGCCACTCCGGCAGCTCGGGGCAGTCTGGCCACTCCGGCAGCTCGGGGCAGTCTGGCCACTCCGGCACCTCGGTGCAGTCTGGCCACTCCGGCAGCTCGGGGCAGTCTGGCCACTCCGGCAGTTCGGGGCAGTCTGGCCACTCTGGCAGTTCGGGGCAGTCTGGCCACTCCGGCAGTTCGGGGCAGTCTGGCCACTCCGGCAGTTCGGGGCAGTCTGGCCACTCCGGCAGTTCGGGGCAGTCTGGCCTCTCTGGCGACTGTTGACTGGCGGGCAGCTCTGACGACTGTTGACTGGCGGGCAGCTCTGACGACTGTTGACTGGCGGGCAGCTCTGACGACTGTTGACTGGCGGGCAGCTCTGACGACTGTTGACTGGCGGGCAGCTCTGACGACTGTTGACTGGCGGGCAGCTCTGGTGATGGTTGACTGGCGGGCAGCTCTGGTGATGGTTGACTGGCGGGCAGCTCTGGTGACTGTTGACTGGCGGGCAGCACTGACGACTGTTGACTGGCGGGCAGATCTGACGACTGTTGACTGGCGGGCAGCTCTGACGACTGTTGACTGGCGGGCAGCTCTGGTGACTGTTGACTGGCGGGCAGCTCTGGTGACTGTTGACTGGCGGGCAGCTCTGGTGACTGTTGACTGGCGAGGCTGGGTTCACGCACTTGAAGCCTGGTGCGTGGTGCTGGTACTGGGCGTACCAGATTGTGAACACGCACCTCCATGCTAGTGCGGGGAGCTGGCCTGGGGCTCCATTCTTGCCCCGCAAAACTCCCCTTGTGCCCCCCCCAAAAAAATTATTGGGGGTGCCTCTCGGTCTCCCTTACCCATCGTGTCTCCCAGTCCTCGCCAGCCTTCTTCCGCTGCTTGGTCCTGGTTTGGTGGTGGGGAATTCTGTCACAGTATCCATCGTGGATTTGAAAGGAGGACCAAGGCGCAGCAGAAGTGTGGACACTCATGTTTCTTTAATTATCAAAACGTAAAGTATCCACTGGGAAAAACAATAAACAAAACAATGAACAGTACTCACGATACGACAGGGTAGCAGGCTAAACCAAAAAAAGCAGTGCTCACCACAATTCCCCACAACCCCCAGTGACAAACATATTCCTACATATATGACTCCCAATCAGGAACAACGATCCCCAGCTGTTCCTGATCAGGAGTCACAAGACACAGAGAACATTCAAACACACACACACAAGACTGCCACGTCCTGACCCCCAAACTACTACAACAGCTCCATCTGCTGGTCAGGACGTGACACAGAGTCCCAAGTGTGGGAACAAACAGTCTGTCCCACGGTTCGGTAAACAACCAAGTTCATAGTCAACAAAGCACGGATGAGTCATGAGGCAAATAGCATAAAGCACAAGAAAAAAAATTACCTCTCTAGGGTAGGTGGGACGCAATCGTCCCACACTATTCAACCGCCAGTGAAAAATCAGAGAGCCAAATTTAAAACCACAAAATGTCATAATTCAAAGTTCTCAAATATAGGACTATTTTACACCATTTTATAGATACACTTCTCCTGAATCAAACCACGTTGTGCGATTTCCAAAAGGCTTTACAGCTAGAATACAAAACATTAGATTATGTTAGGAGAGTACATAGACACCAATAAACACATAGCCATTTCCAAGCTACTAGCATGCATCACAAATACCCAAAACACAGCTAAATGAAGCACTAACCTTTGACGATCTTCATCAGATGACACTCGTAGGACATCATGTTACACAATACATGCATTTTTTGTTCGATCAAGTTCATATTTATATCTAAAAACAGCATTTTACATCGGCGAATGACGTTCAGAAAATATTTCGCCTCCAATACTGTCGGTGGATCAGCGCTAGAATTTACAAAAATACTCGTCATAAACGTTGATAAAATATTAAACTGTCATTCAAAGAATTATAGATGAACATCTCCTTTATGCTAACGCTGTGAAAGAATTCAAAATAACTTTACTGGGAAAGCACACTTTGCAATAATCTGAGTACTGCGCTCAGAAAAATACACTAGGCAATACAGATAGCCGCCATTTTTGAGTCATCTAAATGCATAAATAACATTAGAAATATTCACTTACCTTTAATAATCTTCATCAGAAGGCACTTCCAGGAATCCCAGGTCCACAACAAATGTTGTTTTGTTCGATAAACTCCATAATTTATGTTCAAATAGCTCCTTGTTGTTCGCGTGTTCAGTTCAGCTACTCCAAATGTAGGAAGCGCGCCGAAAAGAAAAGTAAAAAAAAATCTATTTACGTTCGTTCAAACATGTCAAACATTGTAAAGCATCAATCTTTAGGGCCTTTAGAATGTGAAACTTCAGTAATATTCCAACCGGACGGTTCCTGTGTCTTGAAAAACGCTTTGGAACACAGGTCCCTTCTCACATGAACGCACGCCAATGAACTGATGGGTCTACAACTTCCCAGCCTTCTTGTTCGGTCTCTGTTCATAGACGCCTCAAACAACTTTCTAAAGACTGTTGACATCTAGTGGAAGCCTTAGGAAGTGCAAAATGAATCCTTAGTCACTGTGTGTTCCATTGGCAATGACTTGAAAATAGTACAGCCACAAGATTTTCATTTCCTGCTTGTATTTTTCTCAGGTTTTTGCCTGCCATATGAGTTCTGTTATATTCACATACATCATTCAAACAGTTTTAGAAACTTCAGAGTGTTTTCTATCCAAATCTACTAATAATATGCATATTCCAGTTCCTGGGCCCGAGTAGTAGGCCTTTTAATTTGGGTCCGTTTTTCATCTGGCCGTGAAAATACTGCCCCCTACCCAAGAGAGGTTAAACGACTTGGGGCTAGCCATTGTAAGTTCAAAGACTCACTCACCCCAACAAGATAACTTGAGAGTGTATCTCTGAGTCCAGTAGGCTATAAAAGTCTGAGATTAAATCAATAAATAGTAGGCCTATACTAGTTAACCTCTTGTCGTTCGCCTAGGATAGGGGGCGCTACAGCGATTTTTGAAAATAATTCGTGCCCATTTTAAACGGCCAACTACTCAAACTCAGAAGCTAGGATATGCATATAATACTTGTGGATAGAAAACACCCTAAAGTTTCTAAAACTGTTTGAATGGTGTCTGTGAGTATAGCAGAACTCATATGGCAGTCAAAACCCCGAGACCGATCGTAACAGGAAGTGAAATTCTGAATTGCAGACTCAACTTCATCAGTTTGCCTGTAAATCACACAGTGAGCAATGGTTCATTGAGCACTTCCTATTGCTTGCACTAGATGTCCCCAGTCTTTACAAAGTGATTTGAGCCTTCTACTGTGAAAACTGAATGAATGAGACGCAGTGGAACGTGGTCACACGGAGAGGGCCATCACCATTATGACGCCGGCGCCCCTGGGTACCCTCCCCTTTCGAAACGTTTTGAAACACAATGCAATCGTCCCCCTTGAATCTTATTGGAGCTCTGGTTGAAAAAGGCCCTAAAGATTTATGTTATACAACATTTGACATGTTTGAACGAACCTAAATTTAAAAAAAATGCATTTTATTGAAAGAGTAGTCCCACAGCCGACGGAACTTTTGGTGCAGCCTTCAGAACGCGCTAACAAGAACAAGCTATTGGAACATAAAGGATTAACTTTTTCGAACGAAAATACATTTGTTGTGGACCTGGGATTCCTAGAAGTGCTTTCTGATGAAGATAATCAAAGGTAAGGGATTATTGACATATAGTATACAAGACTAGATTTGATATGCGATTGTTCCAAGATGGCGCTGACCTGTAACGGTAGCCTATTTTTCTGAGTATCGCATCCCCTTTTATCGGAAAGTGTGATTACCCAGTAAAGTTATTTTTAAATCTGGCATTACAGGTGCTTTCAAGAGATATTCATCTATAAATCTTAGAATGACAATATTACATTTAAAAAATGTTTTCGAATAGTAATTTAGTAAATTGTAGCGCTGTTTCACCGGATGCATTTGAGGGAAAATAGTTAGTCAACGTTACTCGCCGATGTAAAATGCTGTTTTTATATATAAATATGAACTTTATCGAACAAAAGAATGCATGTATTGTGTAACATGATGTCCTAGGGGTGTCATCTGATTAGCCTTCCCTGTAGCTCAGTTGGTAGAGCATGGTGTTTGCAACACCAGGGTTGTGGGTTCGATTCCCACGGGGGGCCAGCACAGAAAAGAAATGTATGAAATTGTATGAAATGTATGCATTCACTACTGTAAGTCGCTCTGGATAAGAGCGTCTACTAAAATCTAAATGTAAATCTGATGAAGATTGTCAAAGGTTAGTGCTGCATTTAGCTGTTATTTGTGATGCATGTGGTTGGTCGGAAAATGGCTATGGGCTACTTTTACGATATACTCCTCTAACATAATCTAATGTTTTGCTTTTGCTGTAAAGCCTTTTTGAAATCAGACAACGTGGTTCGATTCAGGAGAGGTGTATCTATAAAACGATATAACATAGTCCTATATTTAAAAAAATATATATATTACATTTCGTTATGCTAATGGCGATAGGATTTTTCGCTGGATGTCGAGCCCGACCAGGGGTTAATTAAAGTGTTTCTGAGTAAGCTCACATAATAAGCTTCACAAGTTAATTAGCCTACCTAAAATTCCGATCAGTCCAAAGTCTGCTGTGTGTGTGTGTGTACGTGTGTGTGTGCTGGAGGCGAGCAAAAGCTCGGGAGAGAGGGGGGAGTGTGGCGGGGATACCTGTTCCAGACAGGGGGAGACAGGCCAGGGCAGACGGTTAACAGATCGGCAGGTGGAATACAAGCAGCAGGCAATGGGAGTAGGAAAAAAGTTAGCTAGCCATATCTCTTCAGTTTCAGTGAATGGTCTTTTACGACGTCCAAGCAAAGTCATCCTGTGGCTGTTGTATTTTGTAGATTGCGAGGAGAATATCTTCTGATGTGATTATAGCAACGATATTGTTTCTTATTGAGGTAATTTACAGCTGAAGTGTCCTGGCTGCATATCAGTTCAAAATAGAGATGACTCCAGGGGGTACTGTATTGTAATGACCACTGCACAGAGGGAGGGGTCTTCAAAGGCCTCTGCATTTGGGTTGGGGAGGCTGTGAAACTCTCCTGCCATTGTTGGGCTCAAGGGCTTTGACACCTCAGTGCTAATTGAAGTTGCAGCCAGATCTGTTCTGTCCTAGCAAGCTTGGTAGCCTTAACTTAGCATTCAGTCCTTATGAAGTAAAATATATAATATTTATGTATTTTTCTTCTTGGCTTTAAAAGTATTTTCAGACTAAACATTACTCAACCAGTTCCAGGTTGGATGGTGTTTTCAGGTTTCTGTTGTGCTTCATTTTCTGGTTCTTGGTTTGCCAGAGCATTAGCTGTATAGTCCTTGGAAATAAGAATCTTTGGCAGTAGGAATCCTTCCAGGTAATTTTGTCCAAGATCAGGTTGTAGGTTTTGAGTTTTGATTTGGAGTGAAGGTTATGTTGTAGAGGGTAGCACCCTGTATATGTCCTTGTGACATAGTGAACGTTATGTTGTGGAGGCTAGTATTCTGTATATGTCCTGGTGACATAGTGAAGGTTATGTTGTGGAGGGTATTATCCTGTATATGTCCTGGTGACATAGTGTTGTGGAGGGTAATATCCTGTATATGTCCTGGTGACATAGTGAAGGTTATGTTGTGGAGGGTAATATCCTGTATATGTCCTGGTGACATAGTGAACGTTATGTTGTGGAGGGTAGCATCCTGTATATGTCCTGGTGACATAGTGAAGGTTATGTTGTAAAGGGTAATATCCTGTATATGTCCTGGTGACATAGTGAATGTTATGTTGTGGAGGGTAGAATCCTGTATATGTCCTGGTGACATAGTGAAGGTTATGTTGTGGAGGGTAGTATCCTGTATATGTCCTGGTGACATAGTGAACGTTATGTTGTGGAGGGTAGTATCCTGTATATGTCCTGGTGACATAGTGTTGTGGAGGGTAATATCCTGTATATGTCCTGGTGACATAGTGAAGGTTATGTTGTGGAGGGTAATATCCTGTATATGTCCTGGTGACATAGTGAAGGTTATGTTGTGGAGGGTAATATCCTGTATATGTCCTGGTGACATAGTGAAGATTATGTTGTGGAGGGTAGTATCCTGTATATGTCCTGGTGACATAGTGAACGTTATATTGTGGAGGGTGGTATCCTTTATATGTCCTTGTGGAAAAATCCAAGTTTATCTTACTCTAAATCTTTTTTTATTCAAAATATGCTGAAAATGCAGAGCCCATCTGCTCATGATCTCTCTCTCTACTCTTGGCAGCCTTGGTTTTCACTAGCCTGGTCCCAGGTGTGTTAGTGCTCTCCATTGATTTGGATTGACAATGACAGCAATGGAGGTGGAAATACAGCACAAACTAATATAGGACCAGGCTAAGGTTTTCACTATTTACAGCTGTAACCAGTAACCACACATTAATTACAGCTTTTTTTCCCAGCAGTTAGTCAATGCCTTTTCCACTGTGTATTTGATATTACCATAAACACGGACTTATATACAGTACCAGTCAAAAGTTTGGACATGCCTACTCATTGAAGGGTTTTTTCTTTATTTTTTACTATTTTCTACATTGTATAATATTAGTGAAGACATCAAAACTATGAAATAACACATATGGAATCATGTAGTAACCAAAAAAGTGTTAAACAAATAAAAATATATTTTAGATTTTAGATTCTTCAAAGTTGCCGTCCTTTGCCTTGATGACAGCTTTGCTCACTCAACCACCTTCACCTGGAATGCGTTTCCAACAGAAGGAGTTCCCACATATGCTGAGCACTTGTTGGCTGCCTTTCCTTCACTCTGCGGTCCAAATAATCCCAAACCATCTCAAAAGGGTTGAGGTCGGGTGATTGTGGAAACCAGGTCATTTGATGCAGCACTCCAAATCAAATCAAATCAAATCAAATTTATTTATATAGCCCTTCGTATATCAGCTGAAATCTCAAAGTGCTGTACAGAAACCCAGCCTAAAACCCCAAACAGCAAGCAATGCATGTGAAAGAAGCACGGTGGCTAGGAAAAACTCCCTAGGAAAAACTCCCTAGAAAGGCCAAAAACCTAGGAAGAAACCTAGAGAGGAACCAGGCTATGAGGGGTGGCCAGTCCTCTTCTGGCTGTGCCGGGTGGATATTATAACAGAACATGGTCAAGATGTTAAAATGTTCATAAATGACCAGCATGGTCAAATAATAATAATCAGTGTAGTTGTCGAGGGTGCAACAAGCACGTCCGGTGAACAGGTCAGGGTTCCGTAGCCACAGGCAGAACAGTTGAAACTGGAGCAGCAGCATGGCCAGGTGGACTGGGGACAGCAAGGAGTCATCATGCCAGGTAGTCCCGAGGCATGGTCCTAGGGCTCAGGTCCTCCGAGAGAAAGAAAGAAAGAGAGAAAGAGAGAATTAGAGAGAGCATATTTAAATTCACACAGGACACCGGATAAGACAAGAGAATACTCCAGATGTAACAGACTGACCCTAGCCCCCCGGCACATAAACTACTGCAGCATAAATACTGGAGGCTGAGACAGGAGGGATCAGAAGACACTGTGGCCCCATCCGATGATACCCCCGGACAGGGCCAAACAGGCAGGCTATAACCCCACCCACTTTGCCAAAGCACAGCCCCCACACCACTAGAGGGATGTCTACAACCACCAACTTACCGTCCGAAGACAAGGCCGAGTATAGCCCACAAAAATCTCCGCCATGGCACAACCCAAGGGGGGGGGGCGCCAACCCAGACAGGAAGACCACGTCAGTGACTCAACCCACTCAAGTGACGCACCCCTCCCATGGACGGCATGGAAGAACACCAGTAAGTCAGTGACTCAGCCCCTGTAATAGGGTTAGAGGCAGAGAATCCCAGTGGAAAGAGGGGAACCGGCAAGGCAGAGACAGCAAGGGCGGTTCGTTGCTCCAGCCTTTCCGTTCACCTTCACACTCCTGGGCCAGACTATACTTAATCATTGGACCTACTGAAGAGATAAGTCTTCAGTAAAGACTTAAAGGTTGAGACTGAGTCTGCGTCTCTCACATGGGTAGGCAGACCATTCCATAAAAATGGAGCTCTATAGGAGAAAGCCCTACCTCCAGCCGTTTGCTTAGAAATTCTAGGGACAATTAGGAGGCCTGCGTCTTGTGACCGTAGCGTACGTGTAGGTATGTACGGCAGGACCAAATCGGAAAGATAGGTAGGAGCAAGCCCATGTAATGCTTTGTAGGTTAGCAGTAAAACCTCCATCACTCTCCTTCTTGATCAAATAGCCCTTACACAGCCTGGAGGTGTGTTGGGTCATTGTCCTGTTGAAAAACAAATGATAGTTACACTAAGCGCAAACCAGGTGGGATGGTGTATTGCTGCAGAATGCTGTGTAAGCCATGCTGTTTAAGTTTGCCTTGAATTCAAAATAAATCACAGACAGTGTAACCAGCAAAGCACCCCCACACCATCACATCTCCTCCTCCATGCTTCACAGTGGGAACCACTCATGCGGAGATCATCCGTTCACCTACTCTGCGTCTCAGAAAGACACGATGTTTGGAACCAAAATTCTCAAATTTGGACTCTTCAGAACAAATTACAGATTTCCACCGGTCTAATGTCCATTGCTCGTGTTTCTTTCCCCAAGCAAGTCAGTACTTCTTATTGGTGTCCTTTAGTGGTGGTTCCTTTGCGGCAATTCTACCACGAAGGCCTGATTCAGGCAGTCTCCTCTGAACAGTTGATGTTGAGATGTGTCTGTTACTTGAACTCTGTGAAGCATTTATTTGGGCTGGAATCTGAGGTGCAGTTAACTCCAATGAACTTATCCTCTGCAGCAGTGGTAACTCTGGGTCTTCCTTTCCTGTGGTGGTCCTCATGAGAACCAGTTTCATCATAGAGCTTGATGGTTTTTGCGACTGCGCATCAAGAAATATTGCAAAATGTGCTTTCACCGAAAAGCTATTTTAAAATCGGACATATCGAGTGCATAGAGGAGTTCTGTATCTATAATTCTTAAAATAATTGTTATGCTTTTTGTGAACGTTTATCATGAGTAATTTAGTAAATTGTTAGTAAATTCGCCGGAAGTTTGCGGGGGGTATGCTAGTTCTGAACGTCACATGCTAATGTAAAAGCTGGTTTTTGATATAAATATGAACTTGATTGAACAAAACATGCATGTATTGTATAACATAATGTCCTAGGGTTGTCATCTGATGAAGATCATCAAAGGTTAGTGCTGCATTTAGCTGTCATCTGGGTTTATGTGACATTATATGCTAGCTTGAAAAATGGGTGTCTGATTATTTCTGGCTGGGTACTCTGCTGGCATAATCGAATGTTTTGCTTTCGTTGTAAAGCCTTTTTGAAATCGGACAGTGTGGTTAGATTAACGAGAGTCTTTAACTTCTTGGGGCTATGTGGGACGTTAGCGTGCCACCCGTGGCGCACCCTATCAACAGCAGGTGCATTTCAAGAGCGGCAAATTTGAAACCAAATAAATGTCAAAATTCAAATTTCTTACAGCCTTTGAAAGATAAACATCTTCTTAATCTAACCACGTTTACCGATTTCAAAAAGGTTTTACAGGGAAAGCATAACGTTAGGTTATGTTAGGAGAGTACATTGACAATAGCTGTGTGTAGTGTATTGTCGATTCAAAGACAGGCGTCTCCAAAACCATAAAATCAGCTAAAATTATGCATTAACCTTTTACAATCTCCATCAGATGACACTCCTAGGACATTATGTTAGACAATGCATGCATTTTTAGTTCTATCAAGTTCATATTTATATCTAAAAACAGTGTTTTACTATGGCGTTGATGTTCAGGAAATCGTTTCCCTCCAATACCGGCAGTCAAGTCATGACAACAAAATAATTAATTAATATTAGAAAACATTGGTAAAATATTATATTGTCATTCAAAGAATTATAGATTTACATCTCTTGAACGCAATGGACTTGCCAGATTTAAAATTAACCTTACTGGGAAATCACACTTTGCAATAATCTGAGCACTGCGCCAGAAAAATACGCATTGCGATACAGACTAACCGCCATGTTGGAGAGATCTAAAATCGAAAATACTATGTAAATAATCCATTACCTTTGATTCTCTTCATCAGATGTCACTTCCAAAGAATCCCAGGTCCATAACGAATGTAGTTTTGTTCAAAAAAGCTCATCATTTATGTCCAAAAACCTCCGTGTTGTAGCACATGATCTAAGCCAGCCGGACTTCACTTCACTTCAAGAACGGAAAAAATATATTTTCGTTCGTTCAAACATGTCAAACGTTGTATCGCATAAATCATTAGGGCCTTTTTTAACCAGAACATGAATAAAATTCAAGGCGGACCATTGGGTTCTCTTTTAAAACGTTTCGGAATGAGAGTACCCACCATCAAATCGCACGCCAGGTGTCTAATGGGCCATCACGTTCCATGGCTCTTCTTCAGTCAGATCTCACTGT
Source organism: Salmo trutta (assembly GCF_901001165.1). Taxonomy (NCBI): domain Eukaryota; kingdom Metazoa; phylum Chordata; class Actinopteri; order Salmoniformes; family Salmonidae; genus Salmo; species Salmo trutta. Next base: position 8,148,570 of record NC_042972.1, on the reverse strand, counting down.
AGAACACTCAAAACACTTTGTAAAGGCTGGGGACATCTTGTGGAAGCAATAGGAAGTGCCAAAATATTCCTCCTTCCCTTTGTTTTTCAATGGTATAGGCTTAAAGTCAATTCAACACATCAGGTATCCACTTCCTGTCAGAATCTGTCTCAGGGTTTTGCCTGCCAAATGAGTTCTGTTATACTCACAGACACCATTCAAACAGTTTTTGAAACTTTAGGGTGTTTTCTATCCAAACCTGAACAATAATATGCATATTCTAGCTTCTGAGTTGGTGTAATAGGCAGTTAAAAATGGGCACATATTTTTTCAAAAATTCTCAATACTGCCCCCTATACCCTAACAGGTTAAAATGCTGTAAAATAGTAATATGTTTGAGAAATTTAAGTAATAGTATTTCCAAGGTATTTGAATAACGCGCCACAAGATTCCACTGGCTATTACGTAGGTGGGACGATTTCGTCCCGCCGTCCCTAGAGAGGTTAATTGAAATGTATTCCAGGTGACTACCTCATGAAGCTGGTTGAGAGTTGCAATCAGTGTGCAAAGCTGTCATCAAGGCAAAGGGAGGCTATTTTGAAAAATCTCTAAATTTAAATATATTTTGATTTGTTTAACGCTGTTTTGGTTACTACATGATTCCATATGTGTTATTTCATAGTGTTGATGTCTTCACTATTATTCTACAACGTTGAAAATAGTACGAATAAAGAAAAACCCTTGAATGAGTAGGTGTGTCCAAACTTTTGACTGGTACTGTATGTCCTGACGTTATTAAACATTCATAGTTAAACCCACCTTTAGAACTTTCAGTCATACAAATGCAAGGCAGTTTACATCACAGGCCTATGGTATGAATGGGCTGAGAGTCAGTATTTCTGAATCCCCTTGTTGTTCGGAATGTACCAGATATACTGCCATCTAGTGTTCAACATTCACAATGCAGTTTATAAATCATTTTTTTTTAAATCATTATGATGTAAAAAAAAAAACATGATGTACCGAGAAAATGTAAATTCTGCCTTTAAATAAAATCAGAGTGAACTGAAAATATTATTAGCATTGACAGAAGGACAGCTGCTACCCACAGTAGAGTATTTGTACCCATATTGATTCCGTTGTTTTTGTGATTGTGTAATTCTCCAAGGGTTTAGGATAAAATACATAATTTCTTGAGTTCTTTAAAGGGGCAGTCCACAGTTTCTACATCCATTTTTCTACATATAAATGAATAATATAGTAGGCCTACTCATTTATTCTTGAAGAAATCAACTTATAAATGCCTCACGAGTTTAGTTCAACCGTCGTACTACATCAAAACCCAAAATGGCCTATAAGCTTGTTCTATTCAAATGTCTGTAAATATTGTAAATGTAAAAAACAATGTAATATGCTTAAAACGATCATTTTGATGTCTCTTGTCTTTCTCTCTCTTGCTCTCGCTCTCGCTCTCTTTCTCTGTCTCTCTCAGTCTCTAGCTCCCTCTCTCACTCTCTTTCTCTGTCTCTCTCAGTCTCTAGCTCTCTCTCTGTAAAAAATTAATATATGTATCTACCTCCCCCTGAATGTTGTTGATTCAGTTTTAATGCCGTGCTGCCTGTCTCATCCAAAGCAATATTACCATATATACCATACTGTCTACACACCTCATTTAGGATATTTCAATGTAATGTATTTTCCTAGTAATGAACCACCCACGGAATGTCCATGCATTGAATTATTCACAGATAGTAGACGTGTGTCAAAATCAAATGAAATGAAATATTATTGGTCACATACATATATTTAGCAGATTTTATTGCGGGTGTAGCGAAATGCTTGTGTTCCTAGCTCCAACAGTGCAGTAGTATCTAACAATTCACAAGAATACACACACATCTAAAAGTCAAAGAATTGAATGGAGAAATAAATACATATTAGGATGAGCAATGTCGGAGTGACATTGACTAAAATACAGTAGAATAGAATACAGTACTGTATATTTGTTGTTTACACAGTTGAAGTCGGAAGTTTACATACAGCTTAGCCAAATACATTTAAACTCAGTTTTTCACAATTCCTGACATGTAATCCTTGTAAAAATTCCCTGACTTAGGTCAGTTAGGATCACCACTTTATTTTAAGAATGTGAAATGTCAGAATAATAGTAGAGAGAATGATTCATTTCAGCTTGTATTTCTTTAATCATATTCCCAGTGGGTCAGAAGTTTACATATACTCAATTAGTATTTGGTAGCATTGCCTTTAAATTGTTTAACTTCGGTCCAATGTTTCGGGTAGCCTTCCACAAGCGTCCCACAATATGTTCTGTGAATTTTGGCCCATTTCTCCTGACAGAGCTGGTGTAACTGAGTCAGGTTTGTAGGCCTCCTTGCTCACACACGCTTTTTCAGTTCTGCCCACAAATTTTCTATAGGATTGAGGTCAGGGCTTTGTGATGGCCACTCCGATACCTTGACTTTGTTATCCTTAAGCCATTTTGCCACAACTTTGGAAGTATGCTTGGGGTCAATGTCCATTTGGAAGACCCATTTGTGACCAAGCTTTAACTTTCTGACTGATGTCTTGAGATGTTGCTTCAATATTTCCACATATTCTTCCTCCCTCATGATGCCATCTATTTTGTGAAGTGCACCAGTCCTTCCTGTAGCAAAGCACCCCCACAACATGATGCTGCCACCCCCGTGCTTCACGATTGGGATGGTGTTCTTCGGCTTGCAAGCCTCCCCCTTTTTCCTCCAAACATAACAATGGTCATTATGGCCAAACAGTTCTATTTTTGTTTTATCAGACCAGCTGACATTTCTCCAAAAAGTACGATCTTTGTCCCAATGTGCAGTTGCAAATGGTAGTCTGGCTTTTTTATGGCGGTTTTGGAGCAGTGGCTTCTTCCTTGCTGAGCGGCCTTTCAGGTTATGCCGATATTGGACTCGATTTACTGTGGATATACCTGTTTTCTCCAGCATCTTCACAAGGTCCTTTTGCTGTTGTTCTGGGATTGATTTGCACTTTTCGCACCAAAGTACATTCATCTCTAGGAGACAGAACGTGTCTCCTTCCTGAGCGGTATGACAGCTGCGTGGTACCATGGTGTTTATACTTGCGTATTATTGTTTGTACAGATGAACGTGGTACCTTCAGGTGTTTGGAAATTGCTCCCAAGGATGAACCAGACTTGTGGAGGTCTACAATTTCTTTTCTGAGGTTTTGGCTGATCTTTTAAGTGAAATAATAATAATAATTTAAGTGAAATAATCTGTCTGTAAACAATTGTTGGAAATATTACTTGTGTCATGCACAAAGTAGGTGTCCTAATCGACTTCCCAAAACTATAGTTTGTTAATTAGAAATTAGTGGAGTGGTTGAAAAACGAGTTTTAATGACTCCAACCTAAGTGTATGTAAACTTCCCACTTCAACTGTACATATGAAATGAGTAAAGCAGTATGTAAACATTATTAAAGTGACTAGTGTGTTATGAACACTGACATCGGCTGACCAGGTGTATCCAGGTGAAAGCAACGATCCCTTATTGATGTCACTTGTTAAATCCACTTCCGTCAGTGTAGATGAAGTGGAGGAGACGAGTTAAAAACGTATTTTTAAGCCAAGAAACAATTGATTCATGGGTTGTGTATGTGTGCCATTCAGAGGATGAATGGTCAAAACATTTAAGTGCCTTTGAACAGGGTATGGTAGTAGGTGTCAGACACACCGGTTTGTGACAAGAACTGCAACGCTGCTGGGTTCATATAAAATGTATAAATATTAGCACGAGCAATGTCGGAGTGGTTACTGACTAAAATACAGTTGAATAGAATACAGTATATACATATGGGATGAGTAAAGCAGTATGTAAACATTATTAAAGTGACTAGTGTTCCATTATTAAAGTGACCAGTGATTCCATGTCTATGTATATAGGGCAGCAGCCTCTAAGGTGCAGGGTTGAGTAAACAGGTTAGTGATGGCAATTTAACAGTCTGATGGCCTTCAGATGGAAGCTGTTTTTCAATCTCTCTGTCCCAGCTTTGATGCACCTGTACTGACCTCGCTTTCTGGATGATAGCGGGGTGAACAGGCAGTGGCTCGGGTGGTTGTCCTTGATGATCTTTTTGGCCTTTCTGTGACATCGGGTGGTGTAGGTGTCCTGGAGGGCAGGTAGTTTGCCCCCAGTGATGTGTTGGGAAGACCATACCACCCTCTGGAGAGCCCTGCGTTTGTGGGCGGTGCAGTTTCTGTACCAGGCGGTGATACAGCCTGACAGGATGCTCTCAATTGTGCATCTTAAACATTTTGTGAGGGTCTTTGGAACCAAGCTGAATTTCTTCAGCCTCCTGAGATTGAAAAGACGCTGTTGCCCCTTCCTCACCACACTGTCTGTGTGGGTGGACCATTTCAGATCGTCAGTGATGTGTACGCCGAGGAACATGAAGCTTTTCACCTTCTCCACTGTGTTCCCGTCGATGTGGATGTGGATGGGGGGTGCTCCCTCTGCTGTTTCCTCAAGTCCACGATCAGCTCCTTCGTTTTGTTGACGTTGAGGGAGAGGTTATGGGATAGGTTATTTTCCTGGCACCACTCCACCAGGGCCCTCACCTACTCCCTGTAGGCTGTCTCGTCATTGTTGGTAATCAGGCCTACTACTGTTGTGTCGTCTGCAAACCTGATGATTGAGCGGGAGGTGTGTGTGGCCACATAGTCATGGGTGAACAGGGAGTACAGGAGAGGGCCCCTGTGTTGAGGATCAGCAAAGTGGAGGTGTTGTTTCCTACTTTCACCACCTGGGGGTCGGCCCGTTAGGAAGTCCAGGACCCAGTTGCACAGGGTGGTGTTCAGACCCAGGGCCCCAAGCTTAATGATGAGCTTGGAGGGTACTATAGTGTTGAAGGCTGAGCTTTAGTCAATGGACAGCATTCTTAAATAGGTATTCCTCTTGTCCAGATGGGACAGGGCAGTGCGATGGCGATTGCATCGTCTGTGGATCTATTGTGGTGGTAAGACAATTGAAGTGGGTCTAGGGTGTCAGGTAAGGTCGATGTGATATGATCCTTAACTAGTCAGTTGTCCTTTAAATGTGTACAGCAGTACTCTGTGGCGAAGTGTTTCCCAACAACACATGAAATATTAACCCAAAGCTTTTGAAGTAGAAGTGCAAATGGCTTCATGTAGTCAGGCTTGGTAAATCAGAACACTAAATGGCCTCACAAACTGCTCTTTGTCTGACGTCTGAACAGAGCTGGAGAACGCAGATGGCATTACAGATAAAATGTTTTGATTCGTTCTATGCTTTTAGTCCTGTGTATGTGTGGCATTGGGAGAGTGTAGTGTGTTTTGACTGATGCTGAATATTGATGTCAAGAAACACTGACTATACAAAACATTAAGAACACTAACATTGACCAGATGAAACCAAGGTTGAAAGCTACGATCCCTTATTGATGTCACTTGTTAAATCCACTTCCGTCAGTGTAGATGAAGGGGAGGAGACAGGTTAAAGAAGGATTTTTAAGCCTAGAAACAATATTGAGATGACACATGAGACATGGATTGTGTATGTATGCCATTCAGAGGGTTGATGGGTTAGACATATTAATGCCTTCGAACAGGTTATGGTCGCAGGTGCCAGGCGTTTGTGACAAGAACTGCAACGCCGCTGGGTTTTTCACGCTCAACAGTTTCCCGTGTATATCAAGAATGGTCCACCAACCAAAGGACAGCATTTGGGTCAACATGGGCCAACATACCTGTGGAACGCTTTCGACACCCTGTAGAGTCCATGCCCTGATGAACTGAGGCTGTTCTGAGGGCAAAAGGGGACAACTCAATATTAGGAAGGTGATACTGATGTTTGGTATACTCAGCGTATGTCACAGTTCAAGATGTCTGTTATTGGTTAAATAGACCCTCGTTGTTAGATGATGCATGCACCTGGATGTCAGCTTGTGTGTGTGTGTGTGTGCGTGCGTGTGTGTGTGTGTGTGTGTGTGTGTGTGTGTGTGTATGTGAGCGGCTAGCTGTACAGGCCTATATGTTGGGGGTGTTGTTCTGACTGATGGAATGCAGGGTGTCAGTAGGAGGAGCCAGGGACTTCTCTAATCTCTGTTCCTCATTCTGTATTCTGCTTCAGAAGCATGTTGCTTAGTAACACCACAAACATTCTGCATCCAGAACAGAGAGAACAGCCAGGGACTTCTCTAATCTCTGTTCCTCATTCTGTATTCTGCTTCAGAAGCATGTTGCTTAGTAACACCACACACATTCTGCATCCAGAACAGAAAGAACAGCCAGGGACTTCTCTAATCTCTGTTCTTCATTCTGTATTCTGCTTCAGAAGCATGTTGCTTAGTAACACCACAAACATTCTGCATCCAGAACAGAAAGAACAGCCAGGGACTTCTCTAATCTCTGTTCTTCATTCTTCATTCTGCTTCAGAAGCATGTTGCTTAGTAACACCACAAACATTCTGCATCCAGAACAGAAAGAACAGCCAGGGACAGAACTCTGGTTTAATGGTTCCATGTGATGACTCCGAACAACACTGGCAACAACAACACAAGTCCAACACACACGACTCACGACTCAAATGTTTTTATTATTCCTTTTGATCTGGTTTATCTGGCAACAAACCTCACTGTATTCCAACATTCCATTCCAAAAATGTTTCTTAATGAAACATAACATAATACTTTGCAGTTACGCTAATATACTGACATTACATTAACAAAGCTCTTCAGCTATTCTATATTCTAAGGGATTCCATCCATTCCTGCCTATGTCTGTATCTCAGTCTGCCCACTAATTTGGTCCTATAATATACTGGAATCATCATTAGAGGACAGGGCATGCCCACTTCCTGGTAGTGGGCTTAGCTTGATGCTTTATGGAAAACAGAGAGGACAGCAGGCAGCCATGGAATCACTCATCTGGAGAGAGAGGGGATGCAGGCCAGGGAACGAGAAAGAGGGAGAGAGAGAGGGGATGCAGGCCAGGGAGCGAGAAAGAGGGAGAGAGAGGGGATGCAGGCCAGGGGGCGAGAAAGAGGGAGAGAGAGAGGGGATGCAGGCCAGGGGACGAGAAAGAGGGAGAGAGAGAGGGGATGCAGGCCAGGGAGCGAGAAAGAGGGAGAGAGAGGGGAGGCAGGCCAGGGAGCGAGAAAGAGGGAGAGAGAGGGGAGGCAGGCCAGGGAGCGAGAAAGAGGGAGAGAGAGAGAGAGAGAGAGGATGCAGGCCAGGGGGCGAGAAAGAGGGAGAGAGAGGGGATGCAGCCCAGGGAGCGAGAAAGAGGGAGAGAGAGGGGATGCACGCCAGGGGGTGAGAGAGAGAGAGAGAGAGAGAGGATGCAGGCCAGGGGGTGGGAGAGAGAGCGAGAGAGCGAGAGGGGGGAAGAAAGAGAGAGAGGAAGAAAGAGAGAGAGAGTAGAGTGGGATAAAGTGGGAGAAAGAGAGAATAGAGAGAGAAAGAGAGAGTAGAGAGAGATATAGAGAGGGTGAAATAAAAAGAGTGTGAGAGAGAAGGAGAAAGAGCGATAGGGGGAAGAAAGAAAGAGTGCCAGAGAGAGAGAGCCAGAGAGAGAGAGACAGAGAGAGAGAGCCAGAGAGAGAGATAAACAGAGAGAGAGAGTTAGGGAGAGACATGGAGAGAGGTAAGAGATCAGAGAACAGAGAAAGAGGCCACCACCAGCCCCAGCCTGTTCCTGTCAGTGAGGCTGATAGAGTGACTATGCCAATGGCAGTGATGTTGTTCTGGGTTACAGTATGATGTGACTGGACCTCCACAGTAGAACTACTGCTGCTTTGTCTCTGGAGCTGGGCGATGAGATAACAAAACCATCGAGCGGCTTAACCGACCGCCAGTATCACATTCACATGCCCTACCAATCCACATAGAGCCATCAAACCTCTACACTTGCTCTATGAATAGCGTTTCTCTGCCCCAGGCTTACAGTGTGAATAGGGTGAAGGGTTTCTCTGCCCCAGGGTTACAGTGTGAATAGGGTGAAGGGTTTCTCTGCCCCAGGGTTACAGTGTGAATAGGGTGAAGGGTTTCTCTGCCCCAGGGTTACAGTGTGCTATATCATTGGAATGTGATACAAACCGAGGTGACGGTGTGCTTTAGGACCATGCAGACTTCTCTGAGCGGTCGGGTAGGCTGTTTGGAGTGTTTATCCCACTGGATAAAAAAATATATTAAAATAAAACAATTTTGTGCCCCTCTACCATGGAATTCTTCCTTTGTTGGTACCTGTTTGTCATCTGAAAACTCATCCCTTCTTCTCTCTCTTCTTTCCCTCAGTAATCTGTACGTTTCGAGGGACCGTGACGCAGGGTCTGTCTCTGGAGATAGGAGAGACAATTCAGATACTGGAGAAATGTGAAGGTGAGTTAGTTCTACAGCATTAAAAATACACTACTGTAGTCTGGTGTTCACATACTCACCCTGTGCTGCAACACTGTCATGTTCTCATGTTCTCTGGAGGTTTAGTAGTAGTCATTGTTGCACAAGCCCTTCCTTGACAAGCTATAACCCTTATAGACAGTTCATATATCGAAGAAATAATCTGCTTTCTTAGTCTCCCTGACTCCATAGCCTCCCTGACTCCATATTCTCCCTGACTCCATAGCCTCCCTTACTCCATATTCTCCCTGACTCAATAGTCTCCCTGACACCATAGCCTCCCTGACTCCATATTCTCCCTGACTCCATAATCTCCCTGACTCCATATTCTCCCTGACTCCATAGCCTCCCTGACTCCATAGCCTCCTGACTCCATATTCTCCCTGACTCCATAGCCTCCCTGACTCCATAGCCTCCTGACTCCATATTCTCCCTGTCTCCATAGTCTCCCTGACTCCATATTCTCCCTGACTCCATAGCCTCCCTGACTCCATATTCTCCCTGACTCCATAGCCTCCCTGACTCCATAGCCTCCCTGACTCCATATTCTCCCTGACTCCATAGTCTCCCTGACTCCATAGCCTCCCTGACTCCATATTCTCCCTGACTCCATAGCCTCCCTGACTCCATATTCTCCCTGACTCCATAGTCTCCCTGACTCCATATTCTCCCTGACTCCATAGTCTCCCTGACTCCATATTCTCCCTGACTCCATATTCTCCCTGACTCCATAGCCTCCCTGACTCCATATTCTCCCTGACTCCATAGTCTCCCTGACTCCATATTCTCCCTGACTCCATAGTCTCCCTGACTCCATATTCTCCCTGACTCCATAGCCTCCCTGACTCCATATTCTCCCTGACTCCATAGCCTCCCTGACTCAATAGTCTCCCTGACTCCATAGCCTCCTCCATTGGTATTCGTAAGAAGCAGGCAAAGCCAGTAGACAGGTGAGACGGCTGTGTCTGTAGCTGTGACTGTGGATGTGGGCTGAAACTGGACCTGTGTTAACCTACTGATAATGAGTCTGATGGTGTGACCATTAGACATGGTTCACTGGGCCTCTCGTTGTGTATCGATCAGGATAGGAGGCCGGGAAGGAGCGACACAGACACACACACACACACACACACACACACACACACACACACACACACACACACACACACACACACACACACACACCCACACACACACACACACACACACACACACACACACACGCACACGCGCACGTGCACGCACATACGCACCCTCACTCACGCATGCAGTCACGTACACACGCAATCACACACACACACACACACACACACACAAACACACACACACACATACACACACACACACCGTTATCTGCTCTATCTCTCCAGGGAAATCTACTCTGTCTATTCCATTAACCCTAAGGCTTGGTCAGATCACACACAGCTCTGTTGATGGGATGGAAGGGGAGGGGATGTGGTTTCTATGTTTCAGAGCAATAAGAGACTTCTCATAGCAGAACCCAGTCCCAGAGATCCTAGAGGATCGAATTAAATATATGTTAGTTTATGTTGAAGGGCTGAAAGCCTGGCCAGTGGTTAGCAGTAGTAGTAGTTTGTATTTGTATTTATTATGGATCCCCATTAGGATCCCCATTAGCTGCTGCCGAGTCAGTTATACGATTTGTAAAAAATTACTACAAAAAAACTACAACACAAAAATCCATGTTTGCGTGTGTGTATAGTGCATATGTTATCGTGTCTGTGCTTGTGTGTGTCTCTTCACAGTCCCCACTCTTCCATAAGGTGTATTTTTCAAATCTGATTCTACTGCTGCATCAGTTAACTGATGTGGAATAGAGTTCCATGTAGTCATGGCTCTATGTAGTACTGTGCACCTCCCATAGTCTGTTCTGGACTTGGGGACTGTGAAGAGACCTCTGGTGGCATGTCTTGTGGGGTATGCATGGGGTGTCTGAGCTGTGTGCTAGTCGCTTAAACAGACAGCTCAGTGCTTTCAACATGTAATGCCTTTCACAAATACAAGTAGTGATGAAGTCAATCTCTCCTCCACTTTGAGCCAGGAAAGATTGACATGCATATCATTAATGTAGGCTTTCTTTGTACATCCAAGGGTCAACCATGCTGCTCTGTTCTGAGCCAATTGCAATTTGTGGCATCTGACCACACGACTTACCTGACCACACGACTGAACAGTAGTCCAGGTGCGACAAAACTAGAGCCTGTACGATCTGCCTTGTTGATATTGCTGTAAAGAAGGTAGAGCAGCGCTTGGACGGACTTCTCCCCATCTTAGCCACTGTTGTATCAATATGTTTTGACCATGAACGTTTACAATCAAGGGTAACTCCAAGCAGTTTTTAGTCACCTCAGCTTGCTCAATTTCCACATTATTTATTACAAGATTTAGTTGAGGTTTAGAATTTAGTGAATGATTTGTCCCAAATACAATGCTTTTAGTTTTTGAAATATTTAGGACTAACTTACCGTAAATTCCGGACTATAAACCGCAACTTTTTTCCCAGGCTTTGAACCTCGCGGCTTAAACAATGACGCGACTAATATATGGATTTTACCCGCTTTCAATTTTTTTTTCTCCAAAAAAACATTCTGTGACGTGCTCAGTTTTTTGGCGGCATGAAGCTTTCATTAGACCAATGAAATTGCCGAATGGGTTAAGGTCAAATAACTTTTTTGTTTACTGTTTAGGTTAAATCGAGCGCTCTCAAACTTCCCATCATTCTGATTACGGTAGTCATTTTGTCTCCCTCATCATGGCAAAGACACGGAGAAATGCATATGATGCAGCTTTCAAGTTGAAGGCGATTGATCTGGCTGTTGGACGGGAGCTTGGTCTTAATGAGTCGATGATAAGACGTTGGAAACAGCAGCGTTAGGAATTGACTCAGTGCAAAAAGACAACTAAAGCTTACTGCTATTAAGTCGTGTTTCGTTAAAGCCTATTTATTTTTGTTACAAGCCGTGTTTCGTTAAAGCCTATTTATTTTTGTTACAAGCCGTGTTTCGTTAAAGCCTGTGTAAAGTTAATTTGTTTCAATGTACTGGTAGGCACCTGTGGCTTATAGACATGTGCGGCTTATTTATGTTCAAAATAATATTTTTTTTTTAAATTCAGTGGGTGCGGCTTATATTCAGGTGCGCTTAATGGTCCGGAAATTACGGTATTCCTTTCCACCCATTCTGAAACTAACTGCAGCTCTTTGTTGAATGTTGCTGTCATTTCAGTTACTGTAGTAGCTGACGTGTATAGTGTTGAGTCATCTGCATACATAGACACACTGGCTTTACTCAAAGCTGTTATTAGTAAATATTGAAAAAAGTAAGGGGCCTAGACAGCTGCCCTGGGGAATTCCTGATTCTACCTGGATTATGTTGGAGAGGCTTCTATTAAAAAACACCCTTTGTGTTCTGTTATACAGGTAACTCTTTATCCACAATATAGCAGGGGACAAAAAGCCATAACACATACATTTTTCCAGCAGCAGACTATGATCGATAATGTCAAAAGCCGAACTGAAGTAAAAACAAAACCGCCCCCACAATCTTTTTAACATCAATTTCTCTCAGCCAATCATCAGGCATTTGTATAAGTGCTGTGCTTGAAAGTTTGTTGTCAATTTGTTTACTGTAAAATAGCATTGTATCTAGTCAAACACAATTTTTTCCAAAACTTTACTAAGGGTTGGTAACAGGCTGATTGGTTGGCTATTTGAGCCAGTAAAGGGGGCTTTACTATTCTTAGGTAGCGTGTTGACTTTTGCTTCCCTCCAGGCCTGAGGGCACACACTTTCTAGTAGGCTTAGATGGAAAATATGGCAAATAGGAGTGGCAATATCGTCCACTAATTTCCTCTGTAATTTTCAATCCAACTTGTCAGAGCCCGGTGGCTTGTCATTGTTGATGGACAACAATAATGTTTTCACCTCTTCAACACTCACTTTACGGAATTCAAAATTAGAATTCTTGTCTTTCATAATTTGGTCAGATATACTTGGATGTGTAGTGTTAGCGTTTGTTGCTGTTAATACACCACAAGGTGTGTCAGTATCCTGTGTTAATACAACACAAGGTGTGTTAGTATCCTGTGTTAATACAACACAAGGTGTGTTAGTGTCCTGTGTTAATACAACACAAGGTGTGTTAGTGTCCTGTGTTAATACAACACAAGGTGTGTTAGTATCCTGTGTTAATACAACACAAGGTGTGTCAGTGTCCTGTGTTAATACAACACAAGGTGTGTTAGTATCCTGTGTTAATACAACACAAGGTGTGTTAGTATCCTGTGTTAATACAACACAAGGTGTGTTAGTATCCTGTGTTAATACAACACAAGGTGTGTTAGTGTCCTGTGTTAATACAACACAAGGTGTGTTAGTGTCCTGTGTTAATACAACACAAGGTGTGTTAGTATCCTGTGTTAATACAACACAAGGTGTGTCAGTGTCCTGTGTTAATACAACACAAGGTGTTTTAGTATCCTGTGTTAATACAACACAAGGTGTGTTAGTATCCTGTGTTAATACAACACAAGGTGTGTTAGTATCCTGTGTTAATACAACACAAGGTGTGTTAGTGTCCTGTGTTAATACAACACAAGGTGTGTTAGTGTCCTGTGTTAATACAACACAAGGTGTGTTAGTATCCTGTGTTAATACAACACAAGGTGTGTCAGTGTCCTGTGTTAATACAACACAAGGTGTGTTAGTATCCTGTGTTAATACAACACAAGGTGTGTTAGTGTCCTGTGTTAATACAACACAAGGTGTGTCAGTATCCTGTGTTAATACAACACAAGGTGTGTTAGTATCCTGTGTTAATACAACACAAGGTGTGTTAGTATCCTGTGTTAATACAACACATCCAGCAGGCTTCTCTTGCGATACCACAGATACAGACAGTGAATAGTATCCAGTCCAGTCAGTCCCTGTCTCTCTCTCCCTCTCTCTGTCTCTCTCTCTCTGTCTCTCTCTCTCTCTCTCTCTCTCTCTCTCTCTCTCTCTCTCTGTCCATCTCTCTCTCTCTCTCTCTCTCTCTCTCTCTCTCTCTCTGTCCATCTCTCGGTCTCTGTCCATCTCTCGGTCTCTCTCTCTCTCTCTCTCTCTGTCCATCTCTCGGTCTCTGTCCATCTCTCGGTCTCTCTCTCTCTGTCCATCTCTCTCTCTCTGTCCGTCTCTCGGTCTCTGTCCATCTCTCTCTCTCTCTCTGTCTGTCTGTCTGTCTGTCTGTCTGTCTGTCTGTCTGTCTGTCTGTCTGTCTGTCTGTCTGTCTGTCTGTCTGTCTGTCTGTCTGTCTGTCTGTCTGTCTGTCTGTCTGTCTGTCTGTCTGTCTGTCTGTCTGTCTGGCTGGCTGGCTGGCTGGCTGGCTGGCTGGCTGGCTGGGAGGCTGGCTGGCTGGCTGGCTGGCTGGCTGGCTGGCTGGCTGGGAGGCTTGCTGGCTGTCTGTCTCTCAGTTTGTCTCCTTATCTGTCCCTATGTCTCTCTCTGTCTGTCTGCATGCTAGCTTCTCTCTTATTTATCTTCCCACATTTCCATATAGTGCTGGGGAATAAAGGAATAAGGGAATAAGAAAATAAGGGAATAATGGAATAAGGCTATTAGGGAATAAGGGAATACTGGAATAGGGGAATAAGGGAATATGGGAATAAGGTAATAAGGGAATAATGTAATAAGGCTATTAGGGAATAAGGGAATAAGGTTATTAGGGAAAAATGGAATAAGGCTATTAGGGAATAATGTAATAAGGCTATTAGGGAATAAGGGAATAAGGCTATTAGGGAATAAGGGAATAAGGCTATTAGGGAATAAGGGAATAAGGGAATAATGGAATAAGGCTATTAGGGGATAAGGGAATAAGGCTATTAGGGGATAAGGGAATAAGGCTATTAGGGAATAAGGGAATACGTTTATTAGGGAATAAGGCTATTAGGGAATAAGGGAATAAGGCTATTAGGTAATAAGGGAGTAAGATAATAAGGGAATAAGGGAATAAGGCTATTAGGGGATAAGGGAATAAGGCTATTAGGGGATAAGGGAATAAGGCTATTAGGGAATAAGGGAATACGTTTATTAGGGAATAAGGCTATTAGGGAATAAGGAAATAAGGCCATTAGGGAATAAGGGAATAAGATAATAAGAGAATAATGGAATAAGGCTATTAGGGGATAAGGGAATAAGGCTATTAGGGAATAAGGGAATAAGGCTATTAGGGAATAAGGGAATAAGGCTATTAGGGAATAAGGGAATAAGGCTATTAGGGAATAAGGGAATAAGGCTATTAGGGAATAAGGGAATAAGGCTATTAGGGAATAAGGGAATAAGGCTATTAGGGAATAAGGGAATAAGGCTATTAGGGAATAAGGAAATAAGCCTGTCTGTTGTGAGGTGTCTGTGTGTGTTTGGTTTGGGCATGTGCCTGTGTGCTTGTGTGTTTGTTTGTGTGTGTGTGTGTATGTGTACGTGTTCACGCACGCACTTGTGTGTGCCAATCTGTATTCTCGTTAATTACATTGATGAAACAATTTTCCATATTCAGATGAGAGTTAGCTAGGCTCCTCCAATTATGTGGAAGTCTCTGAGGCCCATGTGTCAAGTCTACGAGGCTTCAGGACTCAGCACACTGATGCCTCTCTTATTTAACTTCCCCCTGTGTTTTATACCATTATAACCTTTCACTCTGTAACACATTTCTGAGAGTTAGACTACTCTGACATCTTCCAGCTCCTCTCTGACATCTTCCAGCTCCTCTCTGACATCCACCATCTTCTCTCTGACATCCACCATCTTCTCTCTGACATCCACCATCTACTCTCTGTCATCCACCATCTTGTCTCTGACATCCACCATCTTCTCTCTGACATCCACCATCTTGTCTCTGACATCCACCAGCTCCTCTCTGACATCCACCATCTCCTCTCTGACATCCACCATCTTCTCTCTGACATCCACCAGCTCCTCTCTGACATCCACCATCTTCTCTCTGATATCCACCATCTTCTCTCTGACATCCATCATCTTCTCTCTGACATCCACCATCTTCTCTCTGACATCCACCATCTTCTCTCTGACATCCACCAGCTCCTCTCTGACATCCACCATCTTGTCTCTGACATCCACCAGCTCCTCTCTGACATCCACCATCTTGTCTCTGACATCCACCATCTACTCTCTGACATCTACCATCTTCTCTCTGATATCCACCATCTTCTCTCTGACATCCATCATCTTCTCTCTGACATCCACATCTTGTCTCTGACATCCACCATCTTGTCTCTGACATCCACCATCTTGTCTCTGACATCCACCATCTTCTCTCTGAAATCCACCATCTTCTCCCAAGTGGTTTAGAGTTGCATAGCTGTTAAGTATTTTATCAGATGCATTCTCTCCTCGTCATGTAGCATCAGTCCTACCTGACCCCATTCACTCATTATACTGAACATTAAGATAACATCAGTCCTACCTGACCCCATTCACTCATTATACTGAACATTAAGATAACATCAGTCCTACCTGACCCCATTCACTCATTATGCTGAACATGAAGATAACATCAGTCCTACCTGACCCCATTCACTCATTATACTGAACATTAAGATAACATCAGTCCTACCTGACCCCACTCACTCTCACATTATACTGAACATGACCATGATACTGAAACTGTTGACTGGGTGTTTTTTGAGGGTGGGCTGAGGGTTGAGATAAGTGTTGTTTTCTGAGGGTGGGCTGAGGGTTGAGATAAGGGTTGTTTCTCCTAAACATTGATTTTGTTATTTTCTCTCTTTCAGGATGGTACCGAGGATTCTCCACCAGGAAGCCCACAATCAAGGTAAATTACCTGGTGCTCTCATTCCTGCGACATGTTATTTTGGAGGTCTGTTTCCACACTACACTATCGGCCACTGTGATTGGCTGTTTAGCTACGCTCACTAGATTTCACCATTCTGATTGGCTGTGTACCTACACTCTCTAGAGTTTACCACTCTGATTTGCTGTTTACATACACTCTCTAGTGTTTACCACTCTGATTGGCTAATTACTTACAGTCTAGTGTTTACCACTCTGATTGGCTGTTTACCTACACTCTAGTGTTTAAAACTCTGATTAGCTGTTTTCACACTGTGATTGGTGCAGTAGTGTATAGCCATGAGGTTCTGCAGTTTTTATGCTTCAATTGAAACAAAGGTTAGTGTTTCATACACCTTATGCACTGTAGTTACAGGAGCAAAGAGGGGAAAACACTCACAATTGGACTAACACAATCCCTGGTATTGGTGAATGATCCAGTGTGCATAATGGATCTATAATGCATCAAGCAATCACATCCATTACATGTATTGTGATGTATTGTGAATAAAAGGATATTCGTGTATCCAAGTTTCTTTTTTCAAACATACAGTTCTTCTGCTCCAGCATTAGTGAGTCAACACTATGAAACATTCCAGACATGTACATTAGACTGTGCAGGAACAGACAGTGCATAGCGTGCTATCTCAGCATACATACAACATACAACAGAGACACAGAGCTACAAAATGGTATATCATACACTACATTTGAGGAACAATGGGAAAGTAATTCTTCTTTGAAAGTTGATTAACTTGTAACCTCACTTTTGAGAAAATGGCTTGCAACCTCACTTTTGAGAATGTTTTGGTACGTACTGGAGAGCTCTTCTTTGTCTACACGCATTCAGCATTGTTCACACCCTCTTAAGCTTTTGCCCCCATCCAAACTCTGACGATTTTACTCACCCTAGCAGAGCTGGTTAGGCTGTTTTCATGTTATCCAGAGCGTTGGTGACAGTAACTGTGCTGTGGGCAAAAATGTAATTGCGCTTTTTTGCCGATGTTTACTGACCCCGGCTATATTTAATGTTGTTGAGCTTTCGTAAATTCATCAGTTATTCTGTGCTCTGGCACACACAGGCGAGAGTGCTCTGAAATCGGAGTAAATGTCCAGAATTTTACGAACGCACCTGAAATGGTTATTTGTATAGTGGAGTCTTTTGTTAAGACATGTAGCTAGCTAGCTAGGTAAACAATTAACCAAAATCCCAACTCATGACGTTACTACCCTGCATGAATCTGCAGGTAGTTAACCAACCAGGTTCAATGTTAGCTAGCTAACATTGGGCTATAACTAGTCAAACAAATGGGTCTGAGATACAAATAATACACGTAACATTAGCTAGCGAGCCAGCCAGCTAACGTTAGCTAGCTAGCTAACAGTACACTAACTTGATATTAAAAGACTATGTCAAAATTAGAAACATGTAATATCTGAAAATGTAGCTAGCTAGACTATCTTACCCGTATACATCATGGATTGATGCGTCTCCTGTCACGGATGCCATGGTTGCCCTTAGTTTGAAGATGTAATCCGGAGACAGCATCGTTAAGGTAGTGTAGTAAACAACCAAAGATTTCAATACTAAAAGTGGTGAAAGTAGTAGTAAAAAGTAGTAGTAAATATACACTTTATCTAGACCTTGGCCTTTATTCTAATCTGACTTTGGTGCAGGTCATGTTATTCTTCACATCAGAGTCTCTGTTAAACACACTCTATATCAAATAAAATCAATATTTATTTGTCACATGCACAGGATACAGATGGTGTAAAACAGTACAATGAAATGGTTACTTGTATCATGACTCAGGATGAAACCCAGACACGTGAGGCAGATGGTTCAGGTCTCAGATATGTATTGAATATAGAGGCGGAGGCAAAAGGCAGGTCGAGGACAGGTAGGGGTTCGTAATCCTGGTAAAATTAGAAACGTTTAAT
Organism: Salmo trutta; assembly: GCF_901001165.1. Classification (NCBI taxonomy): domain Eukaryota; kingdom Metazoa; phylum Chordata; class Actinopteri; order Salmoniformes; family Salmonidae; genus Salmo; species Salmo trutta. The sequence continues at coordinate 8,130,369 of NC_042972.1, read as the reverse complement.
ATCTGAAAATGTAGCTGGACTCATACCCGTATACATGGATGAACACTTCTCTGTCATGAATGCCGTAGTTGCCCTTAGTTTGAAGATGTATTCCGGAGAAAGGTGTTTTATACAACAGCCTTCTGTGTGTTCTCTTTTCGACTCTCTCCGCATTTTGCAGTCATCTTTCTGCTCCCAATGGCCATTCCACTCAAAACTCGCCAAACTTCTTCCGTGACAACAACACTGTTGAACGCCGTTTCTTCCCCATCAGAAGACTCTACAATGTCTGGTTCAATGAACATGTTTTTACCTAAATCAAGGATTTCCTAATAGTCTGATTCATTTTCAGAGTCAGAGATTGTCAGCATGGCACGATCGTCCTCCAGAAAGTAGTCCATCACAACTGATATTTGTTGACTGCTCTATTAACTTAAGGGAAGCAATGTTGAGAGCAGTAGCAACACTTTTTCAGTTCTTCATGGTATCTTAAAAAAAAGCAGTGGTAGAAAGGATTATCGACACATATTGAGTAGCTCATGTAATAGACAGAAGCATGCTATATGGCAGGCAAATCCAAACTCATCTCACGGCATGTCCAGCCCATCTATTATCTCAGCCAATCATGGCTAGTGGGAAGGTACCTGTATTTGTCACAGGTCAGAGGTCACCTTGGGGTGTACTCCCTGAGGGTGCCACTGGAGGGCTTATGTTTTCTAGTGTCCAGGTGAGCCTGATTGGGCTTATTGGGTTCACCTGGTGTATGACTATTTAGGTCCTTTGTGGACTGGGCCGGTTGCTCAGGTCTCTTGTTTTGTTTAGTGATTCATGTGCCAGTGCTTTGTTGTTTTGCTGTGTAAGCATTGTTGTTTTGCTGTGTAAGCGTCAGTAAATGTTCTGGATTTATCCTCACCTCTGCCGGCTGTGTTTCTCTGCGCCTGGGTTCAAGTTTGTACGAGACTGACTGTCGCAGTATTTTTACGTGGCTAAACCAACTAGGCTCATAATTTAATACTTTTATTCATATTTACAGATGGTATACGAGTTTGTTATTAAGGTACATGAAAGTTCACATGTTCATGAACATATTTTGATAAAAAAAAACATTTAAATGCCTCTCCTGTGAAATAGTGAAGTGCAACATAGGCCTAGCTTCGTTAAAGTGGGGCAGCAGGTAGCCTAGTGGTTAGAGCGTTGGGCCAGTAACCAAAAGCTTGCTGGATCGAATCCCCAAGCTGATAAGTTAAAAATCTGTCGTCCTGAGCAAGGCAGTTAACCCACTGTTCCCCGGGTGCTGAAGACGTGGATGTTGTTTAATGCAGCCCCCCACACCTCTCTGTTTCAGAGGGGTTGGGTTAAATGTGGAAACACATTTAAGTTGAAGGCATTCAGTTGTACAACCTCCTTAAAATGGGTCACATATATTTATTGTATAACATAAAGAGATGTTACTGTCACAGACATGTTTGAAATACAATACACTAACAGCCATTCTTTTTTCTGGGAAGAAAAACAGCATGTCCAGGACAAAGCATTTAGGTACAGTACAGACAGTACCAAGGAGGTCTGAAGCTGTACAATATCAGGTCTGAAGCTGTACTATATCAGGAGGTCTGAAGTTGTACTATATCAGGAGGTCTGTAGCTGTACTATATCAGGAGGTCTGAAGCTGTACTATATCAGGAGGTCTGAAGCTGTACTGTATCAGGAGGTCTGAAGCTGTACTATATCAGGAGGTCTGAAGCTGTACAATATCCGGAGGTCTGAAGCTGTACAATATCCGGAGGTCTGAAGCTGTACAATATCAGGAGGTCTGTAGCTGTACAATATCAGGAGGTCTGTAGCTGTACAATATCAGGAGGTCTGTAGCTGTACAATATCAGGAGGTCTGAAGCTGTACAATATCCGGAGGTCTGAAGCTGTACAATATCCGGAGGTCTGAAGCTGTACAATATCAGGAGGTCTGAAGCTGTACAATATCAGGAGGTCTGAAGCTGTACAATATCAGGAGGTCTGTAGCTGTACAATATCAGGAGGTCTGAAGCTGTACAATATCAGGAGGTCTGAAGCTGTACTGTATCAGGAGGTCTGAAGCTGTACTATATCAGGAGGTCTGTAGCTGTAATATATCAGTAGGTCTGAAGCTGTACTATATCAGGAGGTCTGAAGCTGTACTATATCAGGAGGTCTGAAGCTGTACTATATCAGGAGGTCTGAAGCTGTACTATATCAGGAGGTCTGAAGCTGTACTATATCAGGAGGTCTGAAGCTGTACTATATCAGGAGGTCTGAAGCTGTACTATATCAGGTATGAAGCTGTACTATATCAGGAGGTCTGTAGCTGTACTATATCAGGAGGTCTGTAGCTGAACTATATCAGGAGGTATGAAGCTGTACTATATCAGGAGGTCTGAAGCTGTACTATATCAGGAGGTATGAAGCTGTACTATATCAGGAGGTCTGAAGCTGTACTATATCAGGAGGTCTGTAGCTGTACTATATCAAGAGGTCTGAAGCTGTACTATATCAGGAGGTCTGTAGCTGTACTATATCAGGAGGTCTGAAGCTGTACTGTATCAGGTATGAAGCTGTACTATATCAGGAGGTCTGAAGCTGTACTATATCAGGAGGTCTGTAGCTGTACTATATCAGGAGGTCTGAATCTGTACTATATCAGGAGGTCTGTAGCTGTACTATATCAGGAGGTCTGAAGCTGTACTGTATCAGGTATGAAGCTGTACTATATCAGGAGGTCTGAAGCTGTACTATATCAGGAGGTCTGTAGCTGTACTATATCAGGAGGTCTGTAGCTGTACTTTATCAGGAGGTCTGTAGCTGTACTATATCAGGTATGAAGCTGTACTATATCAGGAGGTCTGAAGCTGTACTATATCAGGTATGAAGCTGTACTATATCAGAAGGTCTGAAGCTGTACTATATCAGGAGGTCTGAAGCTGTACTATATCAGAAGGTCTGAAGCTGTACTATATCAGAAGGTATGAAGCTGTACTATATCAGGAGGTCTGTAGCTGTACTATATCAGGAGGTCTGTAGCTGAACTATATCAGGAGGTATGATGCTGTACTATATCAGGAGGTCTGAAGCTGTACTATATCAGGAGGTCTGTCGTATTGTCTGACCCCCTCCTGCTGCTTTGTTCGCCTTTTATAGGCTGGTACAGGATGGTACACATAAGCGCACACACAAATGTACACGCACACACACACAGAGCCGTGGTAGGTCTAGACAACAGAGATAAAGCACCATCCTTTAACCCCATTACTGTACTTCCTTTGTTGTTAGATAACCGGTTGACCTCTTTAGAAGCCAGTTTGTACTAATACAATATATCAATGTCAAAAACGAACTGTACAAAAACAATACTTTACCACTGAAAACCAACTGTTCAAAAACAGTTCTTTACCACTAAAGGCCATTTTGTATGATTCATTTTCATAAACAGTATCTAGAGAGAAGTAATATTACAGTAGCACAGTTTAATATTTTGGCAATTAAGTCCTTTTTCTACTAACCCAGATGACTGGACGCATGCTAGCTGTACCCATAGACTTCCAGTCATTGTGCTAACACTAGTTAGCAATGGCTCACAAATCTACAGTACCTTCAACTTTTTTCAAACAGCACGCAGATATACAAATGGTATCCACGTCTTCATTGCCAAAATCTTGCACTATCCCTTCAACGGTCCTTAAGACACAGTTCAAGTTGCATAGATGTTTTATTCATAACACTAGAGGACTCTATAACACTGTAATCTGAAACAATTTAATTTATGTTTCTCTGCGTTGTCAAGCGTTCTCTTTGAAGCTTCTATAACACCAGTCATTAGGCTTAATTGTTTTTCACTTTGAGGCCTTTTTTGTATTGTTCAGCTTCTGTGTTATAGACTTCATTTTAAATTACAACCTAAAACTGTAGCACTTATAAGTGCTGGGTGTTTTATTTTTCATTTATCATATTTAAACTTTATTTAATCAGTGACGTCACATTGAGATTGAGCCCTGGCCAAGAAAGCAGCACAGATGAGTTACCTTTAGTGTGGTCTGTAACAAATCAAATCAAATCAAATTTATTTATATAGCCCTTCGTATATCAGCTGAAATCTCAAAGTGCTGTACAGAAACCCAGCCTAAAACCCCAAACAGCAAGCAATGCATGTGAAAGAGGCACGGTGGCTAGGAAAAACTCCCTAGGAAAAACTCCCTAGAAAGGCCAAAAACCTAGGAAGAAACCTAGAGAGGAACCAGGCTATGAGGGGTGGCCAGTCCTCTTCTGGCTGTGCCGGGTGGATATTATAACAGAACATGGTCAAGATGTTAAAATGTTCATAAATGACCAGCATGGTCAAATAATAATAATCATTGTAGTTGTCGAGGGTGCAACAAGCACGTCCGGTGAACAGGTCAGGGTTCCGTGGCCGCAGGCAGAACAGTTGAAACTGGAGCAGCAGCATGGCCAGGTGGACTGGGGACAGCAAGGAGTCATCATGCCAGGAAGTCCCGAGGCATGGTCCTAGGGCTCAGGTCCTCCGAGAGAAAGAAAGAAAGAGAGAAAGAGAGAATTAGAGAGAGCATATTTAAATTCACACAGGACACCGGATAAGACAAGAGAATACTCCAGATGAAACAGACTGACCCTAGCCCCCCGGCACATAAACTACTGCAGCATAAATACTGGAGGCTGAGACAGGAGGGATCAGAAGACACTGTGGCCCCATCCGATGATACCCCCGGACAGGGCCAAACAGGCAGGCTATAACCCCACCCCAAAGCACAGCCCCCACACCACTAGAGGGATGTCTACAACCACCAACTTACCGTCCAACTTACCGTCCGAAGACAAGGCCGAGTATAGCCCACAAAATCTCCGCCATGGCACAACCCAAGGGGGGGCGCCAACCCAGAACGGAAAGACCACGTCAGTGACTCAACCCACTCAAGTGACGCACCCCTCCCATGGACGGCATGGAAGAACACCAGTAAGTCAGTGACTCAGCCCCTGTAATAGGGTTAGAGGCAGAGAATCCCAGTGGAAAGAGGGGAACCGGCAAGGCAGAGACAGCAAGGGCGGTTCGTTGCTCCAGCCTTTCCGTTCACCTTCACACTCCTGGGCCAGACTACACTTAATCATAGGACCTACTGAAGAGATAAGTCTTCAGTAAAGACTTAAAGGTTGAGACTGAGTCTGCGTCTCTCACATGGGTAGGCAGACCATTCCATAAAAATGGAGCTCTATAGGAGAAAGCCCTACCTCCAGCCGTTTGCTTAGAAATTCTAGGGACAATTAGGAGGCCTGCGTCTTGTGACCGTAGCGTACGTGTAGGTATGTACGGCAGGACCAAATCAGAAAGATAGGTAGGAGCAAGCCCATGTAATGCTTTGTAGGTTAGCAGTAAAACCTTGAAATCAGACCTTGCCTTAACAGGAAGCCAGTGTAGGGAGGCTTGCACTGGAGTAATATGATCAAATTTTTGGGTTCTAGTCAGGATTCTAGCAGCCGTATTTAGCACTAGCTGAAGTTTGTTTAGTGCTTTATCCGGGTAGCCGGAAAGTAGGGCATTGCAGTAGTCCAGCCTAGAAGTAACAAAAGCATGGATTAATTTTTCTGCGTCATTTTTGGACAAAAATTTTCTGATTTTTGCAATGTTACGTAGATGGAAAAAAGCTGTCCTATAACAAAAAAAAGCTGGAAAAAAGCTGTCCTATAACTCTGTAACCTGTGATGTAGCCTCTATTGGATTGAACTGTGTGTAAAGGGCGGCAGGTAGCCTAGTGGCAGGTAGCCTAGCTGGTGGCAGGTAGCCTAGCTAGTGGCAGGTAGCCTAGCTAGTGGCAGATAGCCTAGTGGCAGGTAGCCTAGCTAGTGGCAGGTATTCTTGCGGCAGGTAGCCTAGAGGCTGGGAGTAGAGGAGAGGAAAGGAAAGAGAGAGGAGAGGAAAGGGAGAGGAGAGGGAGATGAAAGTAAAGAGAGAGGAGAGAAAAGGCAGATGAGAGGAGAGGAGAGTAGAGAGGAAAGGAGAGAGGAAAGGGAGATGAGAGGAGAGGGTTAGGAGATGAGAGGAAAGGGAGAGGAGAGGAGAGGGTTAGGAGATGAGAGGAAAGGGGAGAGGAGACGAGATGAGAGGATAGGCAGTAGAAATCCCAGGGCAGTGAAGGGGACATTGCCCTGTGTAGGGTGCCATCTTTCATATGGGATGTTAAATGGGTGTCCTGACTCTTTGAGGTCACTGAAGATCCCGTGGCACGTATCGTAAGAGTAGGTGTGTTAACCCTGGTGTCCTGGCTAAATGTCCAATTTGGCCCTGATATCATCCATGGTCACCTAATCATCCCCAGCTTCCAATTGGCTCATTCATCCCCCTCCTCTCTCCTGTAACTATTCCCCAGGATGTTGCTGTAAATATGAAGGTGTTCTTGGTCAATTTACCTGGTAAAATATATTCAAATACTTTATATACTAAAGTGTATACTCTTTTTAAAGTGTATTTGTGTTTAAACAGATTAATCTGTGTTGACGAACCATCTCTCTGACTCAAACGGCTCTGAGGTATCTTTGTCTATCTGACGTAGTAAATAGTGTCAATCCTAGTATGGTAAATTCTGGTAATCCAGTGATTTTATAATTGTTAAACGACTTGAGACAGGAGCTATCAGAAAGGTTCCTCAAAGGTATTTATGCCCATGTGACTAAAAGGATTGATAATTGACTAAACTATTTGCATGAGGACTCCATTCTAAACTCCATTCTAAATGAGGAGTGTAACCTATAACTCTGTTCTAAATGGGGACTGTAACCTATAACTCTGTTCTAAATGAGGACTGTAACCTATAGCTCTGTTCTAAATGGGGACTGTAACCTATAACTCTGTTCTAAATGAGGTCTGTAACCTATAACTCTGTTCTAAATGAGGTCTGTAACCTATAACTCTGTTCTAAATGAGGACTGTAACCTCTAACTCCATTCTAAATGAGGTCTGTAACCTCTAACTCCATTCTAAATGAGGACTGTAACCTATAACTCTGTTCTAAATGAGGACTGTAATCTATAACTCCATTCTAAATGAGGACTGTAACCTCTAACTCCATTCTAAATGAGGTCTGTAACCTATAACTCTGTTCTAAATGAGGACTGTAACCTATAACTCTATCCTAAATGAGGACTGTAACCTATAACTCTGTTCTAAATGAGGACTGTAATCTATAACTCCATTCTAAATGAGGACTGTAATCTATAACTCTGTTCTAAATGAGGACTGTAACCTATAACTCTGTTCTAAATGAGGACTGTAATCTATAACTCTGTTCTAAATGAGGACTGTAACCTATAACTCTGTTCTAAATGAGGACTGTAACCTATAACTCCATTCTAAATGAGGACTGTAACCTCTAACTCCATTCTAAATGAGGTCTGTAACCTATAACTCTGTTCTAAATGAGGACTGTAACCTATAACTCTATCCTAAATGAGGACTGTTACCTATAATTCTGTTCTAAATGAGGACTGTAATCTATAACTCCATTCTAAATGAGGACTGTAACCTCTAACTCCATTCTAAATGAGGACTGTAATCTATAACTCCATTCTAAATGGGGACTGTAACCTATAACTCTTTTCTAAATGAGGACTGTAACCTCTAACTCCATTCTAAATGAGGACTGTAACCTATAACTCTGTTCTAAATGAGGACTGTAATCTATAACTCCATTCTAAATGAGGACTGTAACCTCTAACTCCATTCTAAATGAGGTCTGTAACCTATAACTCTGTTCTAAATGAGGACTGTAACCTATAACTCTATCCTAAATGAGGACTGTAACATATAACTCTGTTCTAAATGAGGACTGTAATCTATAACTCCATTCTAAATGAGGACTGTAACCTCTAACTCCATTCTAAATGAGGACTGTAATCTATAACTCTGTTCTAAATGAGGACTGTAACCTATAACTCTGTTCTAAATGAGGACTGTAACCTATAACTCTATCCTAAATGAGGACTGTAACATATAACTCTGTTCTAAATGAGGACTGTAATCTATAACTCCATTCTAAATGAGGACTGTAACCTCTAACTCCATTCTAAATGAGGACTGTAATCTATAACTCTGTTCTAAATGAGGACTGTAATCTATAACTCCATTCTAAATGGGGACTGTAACCTATAACTCTGTTCTAAATGAGGACTGTAACCTATAACTGTTCTAAATGAGGACTGTAACCTATAACTCAGTTCTAAATGAGGACTGTAACCTATAACTCTATTCTAAATGAGGACTGTAACCTATAACTCTGTTCTAAATGAAGACTGTAACCTATAACTCTGTTCTAAATGAGGACTGTAACCTATAACTCCATTCTAAATGAGGACTGTAACCTATAACTCGGTTCTAAATGAGGACTGTAACCTATAACTCTATCCTAAATGAGGACTGTAACCTATAACTCTGTTCTAAATGAGGACTGTAACCTATAACTCCGTTCTAAATGAGGACTGTAACCTATAACTCTATTCTAAATGAGGACTGTAACATATAACTCTATCCTAAATGAGGACTGTAACATATAACTCTGTTCTAAATGAGGACCGTAATCTATAACTCCATTCTAAATGAGGACTGTAACCTATAACTCTGTTCTAAATGAGGACTGTAACCTATAACTCTATCCTAAATGAGGACTGTAACCTATAACTCTGTTCTAAATGAGGACTGTAATCTATAACTCCATTCTAAATGAGGACTGTAACCTCTAACTCCATTCTAAATGAGGACCGTAATCTATAACTCTGTTCTAAATGAGGACTGTAACCTATAACTGTTCTAAATTAGGACTGTAACCTATAACTCCGTTCTAAATGAGGACTGTAACCTATAAATCTATTCTAAATGAGGACTGTCACCTATAACTCTGTTCTAAATGGGGACTGTAACCTATAACTCCATTCTAAATGAGGACTGTAACCTATAACTCCATTCTAAATGGGGACTGTAACCTATAACTCTGTTCTAAATGAGGACTGTAACCTATAACTGTTCTAAATGAGGACTGTAACCTAGAACTCCGTTCTAAATGAGGACTGTAACCTAGAACTCTATTCTAAATGAGGACTGTAACCTTTAACTCTGTTCTAAATGGAGACTGTAACCTATAACTCTGTTCTAAATGAGGACTGTAACCTATAACTCCATTCTAAATGAGGACTGTAACCTATAACTCTATCCTAAATGAGGACTGTAACCTATAACTCTGTTCTAAACGAGGACTGTAATCTATAACTTCATTCTAAATGAGGACTGTAACCTCTAACTCCATTCTAAATGAGGACTGTAATCTATAACTCTGTTCTAAATGAGGACTGTAATCTATAACTCCATTCTAAATGAGGACTGTAACCTATAACTCTATCCTAAATGAGGACTGTAACCTATAACTCTGTTCTAAATGAGGACTGTAATCTATAACTCCATTCTAAATGAGGACTGTAACCTATAACTGTTCTAAATGAGGACTGTAACCTATAACTCCGTTCTAAATGAGGACTGTAACCTATAACTCTATTCTAAATGAGGACTGTAACCTATAACTCTGTTCTAAATGGGGACTGTAACCTATAACTCTGTTCTAAATGAGGACTGTAACCTATAACTCCATTCTAAATGAGGACTGTAACCTCTAAATCCATTCTAAATGAGGTCTGTAACCTATAACTCTGTTCTAAATGAGGACTGTAACCTCTATCTCCATTCTAAATGAGGACTGTAGTCTATAACTCCATTCTAAATGGGGACTGTAACCTATAACTCTGTTCTAAATGAGGACTGTAACCTATAACTGTTCTAAATGAGGACTGTAACCTATAACTCAGTTCTAATTGAGGACTGTAACCTATAACTCTATTCTAAATGAGGACTGTAACCTATAACTCTGTTCTAAATGAAGACTGTAACCTATAACTCTGTTCTAAATGAGGACTGTAACCTATAACTCCATTCTAAATGAGGACTGTAACCTATAACTCGGTTCTAAATGAGGACTGTAACCTATAACTCTATCCTAAATGAGGACTGTAACCTATAACTCTGTTCTAAATGAGGACTGTAATCTCTAACTCCATTCTAAATGAGGACTGTAACCTATAACTCCATTCTAAATGAGGACTGTAACCTATAACTCTGTTCTAAATGAGGACTGTAACCTCTAACTCCATTCTAAATGAGGTCTGTAACCTATAACTCTGTTCTAAATGAGGACTGTAACCTATAACTCTATCCTAAATGAGGACTGTAACCTATAACTCTGTTCTAAATGAGGACTGTAATCTATAACTCCATTCTAAATGAGGACTGTAACCTCTAACTCCATTCTAAATGAGGACTGTAACCTATAACTGTCCTAAATGAGGACTGTAACCTATAACTCCGTTCTAAATGAGGACTGTAACCTATAACTCTATTCTAAATGAGGACTGTAACCTATAACTCTGTTCTAAATGGGGACTGTAACCTATAACTCTGTTCTAAATGAGGACTGTAACCTATAACTCTGTTCTAAATGAGGACTGTAACCTATAACTCCATTCTAAATGAGGACTGTAACCTCTAACTCCATTCTAAATGAGGTCTGTAACCTATAACTCTGTTCTAAATGAGGACTGTAACCTATAACTCTATCCTAAATGAGGACTGTAACATATAACTCTGTTCTAAATGAGGACTGTAATCTATAACTCCATTCTAAATGGGGACTGTAACCTATAACTCTGTTCTAAATGAGGACTGTAACCTATAACTCTGTTCTAAATGAGGACTGTAACCTATAACTCCATTCTAAATGAGGACTGTAACCTCTAACTCCATTCTAAATGAGGTCTGTAACCTATAACTCTGTTCTAAATGAGGACTGTAACCTATAACTCTATCCTAAATGAGGACTGTAACATATAACTCTGTTCTAAATGAGGACTGTAATCTATAACTCCATTCTAAATGGGGACTGTAACCTATAACTCTGTTCTAAATGAGGACTGTAACCTATAACTCCATTCTAAATGAGGACTGTAACCTATAACTCTGTTCTAAATGAGGACCGTAATCTATAACTCCATTCTAAATGAGGACTGTAACCTATAACTCTGTTCTAAATGAGGACTGTAACCTATAACTCTATCCTAAATGAGGACTGTAACCTATAACTCTGTTCTAAATGAGGACTGTAATCTATAACTCCATTCTAAATGAGGACTGTAATCTCTAACTCCATTCTAAATGAGGACTGTAACCTCTAACTCCATTCTAAATGAGGACTGTAATCTATAACTCCATTCTAAATGGTGACTTTAACCTATAACTCTGTTCTAAATGAGGACTGTAACCTATAACTGTTCTAAATGAGGACTGTAACCTATAACTCCGTTCTAAATGAGGACTGTAACCTATAAATCTATTCTAAATGAGGACTGTCACCTATAACTCTGTTCTAAATGGGGACTGTAACCTATAACTCCATTCTAAATGAGGACTGTAACCTATAACTCCATTCTAAATGAGGACTGTAACCTCTAACTCCATTCTAAATGAGGTCTATAACCTATAACTCTGTTCTAAATGAGGACTGTAACCTATAACTCGGTTCTAAATGAGGACTGTAACCTATAACTCTATCCTAAATGAGGACTGTAACCTATAACTCTGTTCTAAATGAGGACTGTAATCTATAACTCCATTCTAAATGAGGACTGTAACCTCTAACTCCATTCTAAATGAGGACTGTAATCTATAACTCCATTCTAAATGGGGACTGTAACCTCTAACTCCATTCTAAATGAGGACTGTAACCTATAACTCTGTTCTAAATGAGGACTGTAACCTATAACTCCATTCTAAATGAGGACTGTAACCTCTAACTCCATTCTAAATGAGGTCTGTAACCTATAACTCTGTTCTAAATGAGGACTGTAACCTATAACTCTATCCTAAATGAGGACTGTAACCTATAACTCTGTTCTAAATGAGGACTGTAATCTATAACTCCATTCTAAATGAGGACTGTAACCTATAACTGTTCTAAATGAGGACTGTAACCTATAACTCCGTTCTAAATGAGGACTGTAACCTATAACTCTATTCTAAATGAGGACTGTAACCTATAACTCTGTTCTAAATGGGGACTGTAACCTATAACTCTGTTCTAAATGAGGACTGTAACCTATAACTCTGTTCTAAATGAGGACTGTAACCTATAACTCCATTCTAAATGAGGACTGTAACCTCTAACTCCATTCTAAATGAGGTCTGTAACCTATAACTCTGTTCTAAATGAGGACTGTAACCTATAACTCTATCCTAAATGAGGACTGTAACCTATAACTCTGTTCTAAATGAGGACTGTAATCTATAACTCCATTCTAAATGAGGACTGTAATCTATAACTCCATTCTAAATGGGGACTGTAACCTATAACTCTGTTCTAAATGAGGACTGTAACCTCTAACTCCATTCTAAATGAGGACTGTAATCTATAACTCCATTCTAAATGGTGACTTTAACCTATAACTCTGTTCTAAATGAGGACTGTAACCTATAACTGTTCTAAATGAGGACTGTAACCTATAACTGCGTTCTAAATGAGGACTGTAACCTATAAATCTATTCTAAATGAGGACTGTCACCTATAACTCTGTTCTAAATGGGGACTGTAACCTATAACTCCATTCTAAATGAGGACTGTAACCTATAACTCCATTCTAAATGAGGACTGTAACCTCTAACTCCATTCTAAATGAGGTCTGTAACCTATAACTCTGTTCTAAATGAGGACTGTAACCTATAACTCTATCCTAAATGAGGACTGTAACCTATAACTCTGTTCTAAATGAGGACTGTAATCTATAACTCCATTCTAAATGAGGACTGTAACCTCTAACTCCATTCTAAATGAGGACTGTAATCTATAACTCCATTCTAAATGGGGACTGTAACCTATAACTCTGTTCTAAATGAGGACTGTAACCTATAACTGTTCTAAATGAGGACTGTAACCTATAACTCCGTTCTAAATGAGGACTGTAACCTATAACTCCATTCTAAATGAGGACTGTAACCTTTAACTCTGTTCTAAATGGAGACTGTAACCTATAACTCTGTTCTAAATGAGGACTGTAACCTATAACTCCATTCTAAATGAGGACTGTAACCTATAACTCTATCCTAAATGAGGACTGTAACCTATAACTCTGTTCTAAATGAGGACTGTAATCTATAACTTCATTCTAAATGAGGACTGTAACCTCTAACTCCATTCTAAATGAGGACTGTAATCTATAACTCCATTCTAAATGGGGACTGTAACCTATAACTCTGTTCTAAATGAGGACTGTAACCTATAACTCCATTCAAAATGAGGACTGTAACCTATAACTCTGTTCTAAATGAGGACCGTAATCTATAACTCCATTCTAAATGAGGACTGTAACCTATAACTCTGTTCTAAATGAGGACTGTAACCTATAACTCTATCCTAAATGAGGACTGTAACCTATAACTCTGTTCTAAATGAGGACTGTAATCTATAACTCCATTCTAAATGAGGACTGTAACCTCTAACTCCATTCTAAATGAGGACTGTAATCTATAACTCTGTTCTAAATGAGGACTGTAACCTATAACTCTGTTCTAAATGAGGACTGTAATCTATAACTCTGTTCTAAATGAGGACTGTAACCTATAACTCTGTTCTAAATGAGGACTGTAACCTATAACTCCATTCTAAATGAGGACTGTAACCTCTAACTCCATTCTAAATGAGGTCTGTAACCTATAACTCTGTTCTAAATGAGGACTGTAACCTATAACTCTATCCTAAATGAGGACTGTAACCTATAACTCTGTTCTAAATGAGGACTGTAATCTATAACTCCATTCTAAATGAGGACTGTAACCTCTAACTCCATTCTAAATGAGGACTGTAATCTATAACTCCATTCTAAATGGTGACTTTAACCTATAACTCTGTTCTAAATGAGGACTGTAACCTATAACTGTTCTAAATGAGGACTGTAACCTATAACTGCGTTCTAAATGAGGACTGTAACCTATAAATCTATTCTAAATGAGGACTGTCACCTATAACTCTGTTCTAAATGGGGACTGTAACCTATAACTCCATTCTAAATGAGGACTGTAACCTATAACTCCATTCTAAATGAGGACTGTAACCTCTAACTCCATTCTAAATGAGGACTGTAACCTCTAACTCCATTCTAAATGAGGACTGTAATCTATAACTCTGTTCTAAATGAGGACTGTAATCTATAACTCCATTCTAAATGAGGACTGTAACCTATAACTGTTCTAAATGAGGACTGTAATCTATAACTCCATTCTAAATGAGGACTGTAACCTATAACTGTTCTAAATGAGGACTGTAACCTATAACTCCGTTCTAAATGAGGACTGTAACCTATAACTCCGTTCTAAATGAGGACTGTAACCTATAACTCTATTCTAAATGAGGACTGTAACCTCTAACTCCATTCTAAATGAGGTCTGTAACCTATAACTCTGTTCTAAATGAGGACTGTAACCTATAACTGTTCTAAATGAGGACTGTAACCTATAAATCAGTTCTAAATGAGGACTGTAACCTATAACTCTATTCTAAATGAGGACTGTAACCTATAACTCTGTTCTAAATTAAGACTGTAACCTATAACTCTGTTCTAAATGACGACTGTAACCTATAACTCCATTCTAAATGAGGACTGTAACCTATAACTCGGTTCTAAATGAGGACTGTAACCTATAACTCTATCCTAAATGAGGACTGTAACCTATAACTCTGTTCTAAATGAGGACTGTAATCTATAACTCCATTCTAAATGAGGACTGTAACCTCTAACTCCATTCTAAATGAGGACTGTAATCTATAACTCCATTCTAAATGGGGACTGTAACCTCTAACTCCATTCTAAATGAGGACTGTAACCTATAACTCTGTTCTAAATGAGGACTCTAACCTATAACTCCATTCTAAATGAGGACTGTAACCTCTAACTCTGTTCTAAATGAGGACTGTAACCTATAACTCTATCCTAAATGAGGACTGTAACCTATAACTCTGTTCTAAATGAGGACTGTAACCTATAACTCTATCCTAAATGAGGACTGTAACCTATAACTCTGTTCTAAATGAGGACTGTAATCTATAACTCCATTCTAAATGAGGACTGTAACCTATAACTGTTCTAAATGAGGACTGTAACCTATAACTCCGTTCTAAATGAGGACTGTAACCTATAACTCTATTCTAAATGAGGACTGTAACCTATAACTCTGTTCTAAATGGGGACTGTAACCTATAACTCTGTTCTAAATGAGGACTGTAACCTATAACTCTGTTCTAAATGAGGACTGTAACCTATAACTCCATTCTAAATGAGGACTGTAACCTCTAACTCCATTCTAAATGAGGTCTGTAACCTATAACTCTGTTCTAAATGAGGACTGTAACCTATAACTCTATCCTAAATGAGGACTGTAACCTATAACTCTGTTCTAAATGAGGACTGTAATCTATAACTCCATTCTAAATGAGGACTGTAATCTATAACTCCATTCTAAATGGGGACTGTAACCTATAACTCTGTTCTAAATGAGGACTGTAACCTCTAACTCCATTCTAAATGAGGACTGTAATCTATAACTCCATTCAAAATGGTGACTTTAACCTATAACTCTGTTCTAAATGAGGACTGTAACCTATAACTGTTCTAAATGAGGACTGTAACCTATAACTGCGTTCTAAATGAGGACTGTAACCTATAAATCTATTCTAAATGAGGACTGTCACCTATAACTCTGTTCTAAATGGGGACTGTAACCTATAACTCCATTCTAAATGAGGACTGTAACCTATAACTCCATTCTAAATGAGGACTGTAACCTCTAACTCCATTCTAAATGAGGTCTGTAACCTATAACTCTGTTCTAAATGAGGACTGTAACCTATAACTCTATCCTAAATGAGGACTGTAACCTATAACTCTGTTCTAAATGAGGACTGTAATCTATAACTCCATTCTAAATGAGGACTGTAACCTCTAACTCCATTCTAAATGAGGACTGTAATCTATAACTCCATTCTAAATGGGGACTGTAACCTATAACTCTGTTCTAAATGAGGACTGTAACCTATAACTGTTCTAAATGAGGACTGTAACCTATAACTCCGTTCTAAATGAGGACTGTAACCTATAACTCCATTCTAAATGAGGACTGTAACCTTTAACTCTGTTCTAAATGGAGACTGTAACCTATAACTCTGTTCTAAATGAGGACTGTAACCTATAACTCCATTCTAAATGAGGACTGTAACCTATAACTCTATCCTAAATGAGGACTGTAACCTATAACTCTGTTCTAAATGAGGACTGTAATCTATAACTTCATTCTAAATGAGGACTGTAACCTCTAACTCCATTCTAAATGAGGACTGTAATCTATAACTCCATTCTAAATGGGGACTGTAACCTATAACTCTGTTCTAAATGAGGACTGTAACCTATAACTCCATTCTAAATGAGGACTGTAACCTATAACTCTGTTCTAAATGAGGACCGTAATCTATAACTCCATTCTAAATGAGGACTGTAACCTATAACTCTGTTCTAAATGAGGACTGTAACCTATAACTCTATCCTAAATGAGGACTGTAACCTATAACTCTGTTCTAAATGAGGACTGTAATCTATAACTCCATTCTAAATGAGGACTGTAACCTCTAACTCCATTCTAAATGAGGACTGTAATCTATAACTCTGTTCTAAATGAGGACTGTAACCTATAACTCTGTTCTAAATGAGGACTGTAATCTATAACTCTGTTCTAAATGAGGACTGTAACCTATAACTCTGTTCTAAATGAGGACTGTAACCTATAACTCCATTCTAAATGAGGACTGTAACCTCTAACTCCATTCTAAATGAGGTCTGTAACCTATAACTCCATTCTAAATGAGGACTGTAATCTATAACTCCATTCTAAATGGTGACTTTAACCTATAACTCTGTTCTAAATGAGGACTGTAACCTATAACTGTTCTAAATGAGGACTGTAACCTATAACTGCGTTCTAAATGAGGACTGTAACCTATAAATCTATTCTAAATGAGGACTGTCACCTATAACTCTGTTCTAAATGGGGACTGTAACCTATAACTCCATTCTAAATGAGGACTGTAACCTATAACTCCATTCTAAATGAGGACTGTAACCTCTAACTCCATTCTAAATGAGGACTGTAACCTCTAACTCCATTCTAAATGAGGACTGTAATCTATAACTCTGTTCTAAATGAGGACTGTAATCTATAACTCCATTCTAAATGAGGACTGTAACCTATAACTGTTCTAAATGAGGACTGTAATCTATAACTCCATTCTAAATGAGGACTGTAACCTATAACTGTTCTAAATGAGGACTGTAACCTATAACTCCGTTCTAAATGAGGACTGTAACCTATAACTCCGTTCTAAATGAGGACTGTAACCTATAACTCTATTCTAAATGAGGACTGTAACCTCTAACTCCATTCTAAATGAGGTCTGTAACCTATAACTCTGTTCTAAATGAGGACTGTAACCTATAACTGTTCTAAATGAGGACTGTAACCTATAACTCAGTTCTAAATGAGGACTGTAACCTATAACTCTATTCTAAATGAGGACTGTAACCTATAACTCTGTTCTAAATGAAGACTGTAACCTATAACTCTGTTCTAAATGAGGACTGTAACCTATAACTCCATTCTAAATGAGGACTGTAACCTATAACTCGGTTCTAAATGAGGACTGTAACCTATAACTCTATCCTAAATGAGGACTGTAACCTATAACTCTGTTCTAAATGAGGACTGTAATCTATAACTCCATTCTAAATGAGGACTGTAACCTCTAACTCCATTCTAAATGAGGACTGTAATCTATAACTCCATTCTAAATGGGGACTGTAACCTCTAACTCCATTCTAAATGAGGACTGTAACCTATAACTCTGTTCTAAATGAGGACTCTAACCTATAACTCCATTCTAAATGAGGACTGTAACCTCTAACTCTGTTCTAAATGAGGACTGTAATCTATAACTCCATTCTAAATGAGGACTGTAACCTATAACTGTTCTAAATGAGGACTGTAACCTCTAACTCTGTTCTAAATGAGGACTGTAATCTATAACTCCATTCTAAATGAGGACTGTAACCTATAACTGTTCTAAATGAGGACTGTAACCTATAACTCCGTTCTAAATGAGGACTGTAACCTATAACTCTATTCTAAATGAGGACTGTAACCTATAACTCTGTTCTAAATGGGGACTGTAACCTATAACTCTGTTCTAAATGAGGACTGTAACCTATAACTCTGTTCTAAATGAGGACTGTAACCTATAACTCCATTCTAAATGAGGACTGTAACCTCTAACTCCATTCTAAATGAGGTCTGTAACCTATAACTCTGTTCTAAATGAGGACTGTAACCTATAACTCTATCCTAAATGAGGACTGTAACCTATAACTCTGTTCTAAATGAGGACTGTAATCTATAACTCCATTCTAAATGAGGACTGTAATCTATAACTCCATTCTAAATGGGGACTGTAACCTATAACTCTGTTCTAAATGAGGACTGTAACCTCTAACTCCATTCTAAATGAGGACTGTAATCTATAACTCCATTCTAAATGGTGACTTTAACCTATAACTCTGTTCTAAATGAGGACTGTAACCTATAACTGTTCTAAATGAGGACTGTAACCTATAACTGCGTTCTAAATGAGGACTGTAACCTATAAATCTATTCTAAATGAGGACTGTCACCTATAACTCTGTTCTAAATGGGGACTGTAACCTATAACTCCATTCTAAATGAGGACTGTAACCTATAACTCCATTCTAAATGAGGACTGTAACCTCTAACTCCATTCTAAATGAGGTCTGTAACCTATAACTCTGTTCTAAATGAGGACTGTAACCTATAACTCTATCCTAAATGAGGACTGTAACCTATAACTCTGTTCTAAATGAGGACTGTAATCTATAACTCCATTCTAAATGAGGACTGTAACCTCTAACTCCATTCTAAATGAGGACTGTAATCTATAACTCCATTCTAAATGGGGACTGTAACCTATAACTCTGTTCTAAATGAGGACTGTAACCTATAACTGTTCTAAATGAGGACTGTAACCTATAACTCCGTTCTAAATGAGGACTGTAACCTATAACTCCATTCTAAATGAGGACTGTAACCTTTAACTCTGTTCTAAATGGAGACTGTAACCTATAACTCTGTTCTAAATGAGGACTGTAACCTATAACTCCATTCTAAATGAGGACTGTAACCTATAACTCTATCCTAAATGAGGACTGTAACCTATAACTCTGTTCTAAATGAGGACTGTAATCTATAACTTCATTCTAAATGAGGACTGTAACCTCTAACTCCATTCTAAATGAGGACTGTAATCTATAACTCCATTCTAAATGGGGACTGTAACCTATAACTCTGTTCTAAATGAGGACTGTAACCTATAACTCCATTCTAAATGAGGACTGTAACCTATAACTCTGTTCTAAATGAGGACTGTAATCTATAACTCCATTCTAAATGAGGACTGTAACCTATAACTCTGTTCTAAATGAGGACTGTAACCTATAACTCTATCCTAAATGAGGACTGTAACCTATAACTCTGTTCTAAATGAGGACTGTAATCTATAACTCCATTCTAAATGAGGACTGTAACCTCTAACTCCATTCTAAATGAGGACTGTAATCTATAACTCTGTTCTAAATGAGGACTGTAACCTATAACTCTGTTCTAAATGAGGACTGTAATCTATAACTCTGTTCTAAATGAGGACTGTAACCTATAACTCTGTTCTAAATGAGGACTGTAACCTATAACTCCATTCTAAATGAGGACTGTAACCTCTAACTCCATTCTAAATGAGGTCTGTAACCTATAACTCTGTTCTAAATGAGGACTGTAACCTATAACTCTATCCTAAATGAGGACTGTAACCTATAACTCTGTTCTAAATGAGGACTGTAATCTATAACTCCATTCTAAATGAGGACTGTAACCTCTAACTCCATTCTAAATGAGGACTGTAATCTATAACTCCATTCTAAATGGTGACTTTAACCTATAACTCTGTTCTAAATGAGGACTGTAACCTATAACTGTTCTAAATGAGGACTGTAACCTATAACTGCGTTCTAAATGAGGACTGTAACCTATAAATCTATTCTAAATGAGGACTGTCACCTATAACTCTGTTCTAAATGGGGACTGTAACCTATAACTCCATTCTAAATGAGGACTGTAACCTATAACTCCATTCTAAATGAGGACTGTAACCTCTAACTCCATTCTAAATGAGGACTGTAACCTCTAACTCCATTCTAAATGAGGACTGTAATCTATAACTCTGTTCTAAATGAGGACTGTAATCTATAACTCCATTCTAAATGAGGACTGTAACCTATAACTGTTCTAAATGAGGACTGTAATCTATAACTCCATTCTAAATGAGGACTGTAACCTATAACTGTTCTAAATGAGGACTGTAACCTATAACTCCGTTCTAAATGAGGACTGTAACCTATAACTCCGTTCTAAATGAGGACTGTAACCTATAACTCTATTCTAAATGAGGACTGTAACCTCTAACTCCATTCTAAATGAGGTCTGTAACCTATAACTCTGTTCTAAATGAGGACTGTAACCTATAACTGTTCTAAATGAGGACTGTAACCTATAACTCAGTTCTAAATGAGGACTGTAACCTATAACTCTATTCTAAATGAGGACTGTAACCTATAACTCTGTTCTAAATGAAGACTGTAACCTATAACTCTGTTCTAAATGAGGACTGTAACCTATAACTCCATTCTAAATGAGGACTGTAACCTATAACTCGGTTCTAAATGAGGACTGTAACCTATAACTCTATCCTAAATGAGGACTGTAACCTATAACTCTGTTCTAAATGAGGACTGTAATCTATAACTCCATTCTAAATGAGGACTGTAACCTCTAACTCCATTCTAAATGAGGACTGTAATCTATAACTCCATTCTAAATGGGGACTGTAACCTCTAACTCCATTCTAAATGAGGACTGTAACCTATAACTCTGTTCTAAATGAGGACTCTAACCTATAACTCCATTCTAAATGAGGACTGTAACCTCTAACTCTGTTCTAAATGAGGACTGTAACCTATAACTCTATCCTAAATGAGGACTGTAACCTATAACTCTGTTCTAAATGAGGACTGTAATCTATAACTCCATTCTAAATGAGGACTGTAACCTCTAACTCCATTCTAAATGAGGACTGTAATCTATAACTCCATTCTAAATGGGGACTGTAACCTATAACTCTGTTCTAAATGAGGACTGTAACCTATAACTGTTCTAAATGAGGACTGTAACCTATAACTCCGTTCTAAATGAGGACTGTAACCTATAACTCCATTCTAAATGAGGACTGTAACCTTTAACTCTGTTCTAAATGGAGACTGTAACCTATAACTCTGTTCTAAATGAGGACTGTAACCTATAACTCCATTCTAAATGAGGACTGTAACCTATAACTCTATCCTAAATGAGGACTGTAACCTATAACTCTGTTCTAAATGAGGACTGTAATCTATAACTTCATTCTAAATGAGGACTGTAACCTCTAACTCCATTCTAAATGAGGACTGTAATCTATAACTCTGTTCTTAATGAGGACTGTAATCTATAACTCCATTCTAAATGAGGACTGTAACCTATAACTCTGTTCTAAATGAGGACTGTAATCTATAACTCCATTCTAAATGAGGACTGTAACCTATAACTCTATCCTAAATGAGGACTGTAACCTATATCTCTGTTCTAAATGAGGACTGTAATCTATAACTCCATTCTAAATGAGGACTGTAATCTATAACTCCCTTCTAAATGGGGACTGTAACCTATAACTCTGTTCTAAATGAGGACTGTAACCTATAACTCCATTCTAAATGAGGACTGTAACCTATAACTCTGTTCTAAATGAGGACTGTAACCTATAACTGTTCTAAATGAGGACTGTAACCTTTAACTCCGTTCTAAATGAGGACTGTAACCTATAACTCCGTTCTAAATGAGGACTGTAACCTATAACTCTGTTCTAAATGGGGACTGTAACCTACAACTCTGTTCTAAATGGGGACTGTAACCTATAACTCCATTCTAAATGAGGACTGTAACCTATAACTCCGTTCTAAATGAGGTCTGTAACCTATAACTCTGTTCTAAATGAGGACTGTAACCTATAACTCCATTCTAAATGAGGACTGTAACCTCTAACTCTGTTGTAAATGAGGACTGTAACCTATAACTCTATTCTAAATGAGGACTGTAACCTATAACTCTGTTCTAAATGAGGACGTAACTAACTGTTTGGTACATAGTATTTCTCCAATCTCTGACAGTTACCTAGGCCAACTACTGCGTGTGTGTGTGTGCGTGTGTGTGTGCGCGTGTGTGTGTGCGTGTGTGTGTGTCCCCGCATCAAATCAAATTATCAAATCAAATCAAATGTTATTTATCATGAATCACAACAGTGAAATGCTTACTTTACAAGCCCTTAACCAACAATGCAGTTTTAAGAAAACAAGTGTTAAGAAAGTATTTACTAATTAAGAAATAAAGAATTAAAATTTGAAAAAAAAATGGATTAAAGCATAGTAGCATTTATCAAGCAGTTTTAGAAAAACACTATATTAGCACTTATGATAGCATCTGAACGGCCTCCATTTATCAACTAGAAGTCATGTACATCTACTGCCAAGCAAGGCTAGAACTGAAACAGAATAGTACAGCAATCCGTCAGCGCTGCGTTCCTGTGTGTAACCCTAACCCTAACCCTAACCCTAACCCTGACCCTGACCCTAACCCTGACCCTAACCCTAACCCTGTGTGCCTCAGTTTGTAGAGCATGGCGGTGTGGGTTTGATTCCTGATAGATTTTCCACTACTGCAAGTCGCTTGGGATAAAACATGGCATGTACTGGTATAATATATACTGATGTATTAGTAGCCATCATTTCTGCACATGAAGTTAACCTTTAACTAGGCGCTAAGCGAGAAGAGTGAAGGTATTGGCCTCCCGAGTGGCGCAGCGGTTTAAGGCACGGCATCACAGTGCTTGATATGACACTACAGACCCGGGTTCAATCCCAGGCTGTGTTACAGGGTTAGGGGAGCAGTGTGTCAAGAAGCAGTGGGGCTTGGCAGGGTCGTGTTTCGGAGGATGCATGGCTCTCGACCTTCGCCTCTCCCAAGTCAGTAGGGGAGTTGCAGCGATGGGACAACACCGTAACTACCAATTGGAGAGTGAAAGGGGTAAAATTAAAAAAAAATTAAGTGGAGGTAGGCCTATTTCTGCACTTAATGGCTAGGCGCTAAGCGCTAACAGTGGAGTTAGGCCTATTTCTGCACTTAACGGCTAGGTGCTATGCGCTAACAGTGGAGTTAGGCCTATTTCTACACTTAACGGCTAGGCGCTAAGCGCTGACAGTGGAGTTAGGCCTATTTCTACACTTAACGGCTAGGCGCTAAGCACTAACAGTGGAGGTAGGCCTATTTCTGCACTTAATGGCTAGGCGCTAAGTGCTAACAGTGGAGTTAGGCCTATTTCTACACTTAACGGCTAGGCGCTACGCGCTAATAGTGGAGTTAGGCCTATTTCTACACTTAATTAACGGCTAGGCGCTAACCACATAGGTCTGTGGCTAAATGACTTCATAAGCGTGAGTAATTCACAGAAGCTCTGTCCCTGGGCTCCAATAACTTGGCAGCCACAACCATGTGTGGACTTGGCCCAGTTCTGACACACACACACCGTGCCAGCGCAGTCACCTTTCACAGCAGATTAGCTTGGCTGAGTCACATCACAGCCCAGCGTGGCCATGCCACACACACACACACACACACACACACACACACACACACACACACACACACACACACACACACACACACACAAACACATGGCTTGGTCGTGGTACAAGGTGGAACCACGGTCATTTCCAGCATGGCTCTTTGATGTCCTGCCACATGACGACTTAATGATTCCCCACATGGGCACAGAGGTGTGTGTGTGTGTGTGTGTGTCTGGTGAGGTGTTTTTGTGTGTGTGTAGAGTCTATCTATCCCTGGAGCAGAAAGTCAGCTGTAACTAGGGCTGTGAAGGTAATTGAATAACCGTGTAACTGAATGTTATGGATGAAGACTGGCATCAAAATAAATAAAATGTCAAAGTTGTTTAAAAAGGCCTACATTCATTTTAGGATATAAAAAAAGGTTCATTAACTTTATTTTCATGTAGATCAACTTGACCTATAGTGAGGGAAAAAAGTATTTGATCCCCTGCTGATTTTGTACGTTTGCCCACTGACAAAGAAATGATCAGTCTATAATTTTAATGGTAGGTTTATTTGAACAGCGAGAGACAGAATAACAAAAAAATCCAGAAAAACGCATGTGAAAAATATTGTAAAATGATTTGCATTTTAATGAGGGAAATAAGTATCTGACCCCTCTGCAAAACATGACTTAGTACTTGGTGGCAAAACCCTTGTTGGCAATCACAGAAGTCAGACGTTTGTTGTAGTTGGCCATCAGGTTTGCACACATCTCAGGAGGGATTTTGTCCCACTCCTCTTTGCAGATCTTCTCCAAGTCATTAAGGTTTCGAAGCTGACGTTTGGCAACTCGAACCTTCAGCTCCCTCCACAGATTTTCTATGGGATTAAGGTCTGGAGACTGGCTAGGCCACTCCAGGACCTTAATGTGCTTCTTCTTGAGCCACTCCTTTGTTGCCTTGGTCGTGTGTTTTGGGTCATTGTCATGCTGGAATACCCATCCACGAGCCATTTTCAATGCCCTGGCTGAGGGAAGGAGGTTCTCACCCAAGATTTGACGGTACATGTTGTCCTGTCCCCTTAGCAGAAAAACACCCCCAAAGCATAATGTTTCCACCTCCATGTTTGCCGGTGAGGAGGGTGTTCTTGGGGTCATAGGCAGCATTCCTCCTCCTCCAAACACGGCGAGTTGAGTTGATGCCAAAGAGCTCCATTTCGGTCTCATCTGACCACAACACTTTCACCCAGTTGTCCTCTGAATCATTCAGATGGTCATTGGCAAACTTCAGACGTGCATGTATATGTGCTTTCTTGAGCAGGGGACCTTGCGGGCGCTGCAGGATTTCAGTCCTTTACGGCGTAGTGTGTTACCAATTGTTTTCTTGGTGACTATGGTCCCAGCTGCCTTGAGATCATTGACAAGATCCTCCCGTGTAGTTCTGGGCTGATTCCTCACCATTCTCATGATCATTGCAACTCCACGAGGTGAGATCTTGCATGGAGCCCCAGGCCGAGGGAGATTGGCAGTTATTTTGTGTTTCTTCCATTTGAGAATAATCGCACCAACTGTTGTCACCTTCTCACCAAGCTGCTTGGCGATGGTCTTGTAGCCCATTCCAGCCTTGTGTAGGTCTACAATCTTGTCCCTGACATCCTTGGAGAGCTCTTTGGTCTTGGCCATGGTGGAGAGTTTGGAATCTGATTGATTGATTGCTTCTGTGGACAGGTGTCTTTTATACAGGTAACAAACTGAGATTTGGAGCACTCCCTTTAAGAGTGTGCTCCTAATCTCAGCTCGTTACCTGTATAAAAGACACCTGGGAGCCAGAAATCTTTCTGATTGAGAGGGGGTCAAATACTTATTTCCCTCATTAAAATGCAAATCAATTTCTAACATTTTTGACATGCATTTTTCTGGATTTTTTGTTGTTGTTATTCTGTCTCTCACTGTTCAAATAAACCTACCATTACAATTATAGACTGATCATTTCTTTGTCAGTGGGCAAACATACAAAATCAGCAGGGGATCAAATACTTTTTTCCCCCACTGTATATAGGGAATAGGGTGCTATTTAGGACTCACCCACAGAGGTCAAACAGGACCCTTTCCCTCAACACACTGCCAACTCTTATTCTGACCACTAGTCTAACAGACACTTCAACTCTTTTCATTTTTATAAGACCGAGTCATTCAGAAGTAATGTAACCTTGTTGATACACAACTAACTAAAATCATTCAGAACCTTATAGATACACAACCAGCTAAATCATTCATAACCTTATAGATACACAACTAACTAAATCATTCAGAACCTTATAGATACACAACTAACTAAATCATTCAGAGCCTTATAGATACACAACTAACTAAATCATTCAGAACCTTATAGATACACAACTAACTAAATCATTCAGAACCTTATAGATACACAACTAACTAAATCATTCAGAACCTTATAGATACACAACTAACTAAATCATTTAGAACCTTGCATATACGTCATTGGACTGAGAGTCCAAGCGGCCTTCATGTGCCTTTTACTGAGGAGTGGCATCCGTCTGGCCACTCCACCATAACGGCCTGATTGGTGGGGTGGCATCCGTCTGGCCACTCCACCATAACGGCCTGATTGATGGAGTGGCATCCGTCTGGCCACTCCACCATAACGACCTGATTGGTGGAGTGCTGCAAAGGTTCTGGAAGGTTCTGCCATCTCCACAGAAGACCTCTGAAACTCTGTCAGAGTGACCATCGGGTTCTTGGTCACCTCCCTGACCAAGGCCCTTCTCCCCCGATTGCTCAGTTTGGCCGGGCGGCCAGATCTAGGAACATTCTTGGTGGTTCCAAACTTCTTCCGTTTAAAAATGATGGAGTCCACTGTGTTCTTGGGGATCTTCAATACTGCACAATCCTGTCTCAGAGCTCTATGGACAATTCCTTCGACCTCATGGATTGCTTTTTGCTCTGACATGCACTGTCAACTGTGTGCCTTTTCCAAATCATGTCCAATCAGTTGAATTTGCACAGGTGGACTTCAATCAAGTTGTATAAACATCTCAAGAATGATCAATGGAAACAGGATGCACCTGGTTTGCCTTGTTTGCTAGATTGACATGTACTATATTCCTTTTTGAAACAGATGTGTTTATTGGTATCAGAATACACCAGTTATGCCATTTTGGACCACCAGGCTGCTGATGTCATGCATGTGAATCCTTAAAGAGATGGATGGGACCTAAGGCTAAGAGATGGATGGGACCTAAGGCTTAAGAGATGTATGGGGCTAAGGCTTAAGAGGGTGTGAACGATGCTGAATGGGGTGTAGACAAAGGGGAGATCTCCAGTACATGCACCAATATATTCAAGGATAATTTTCTCAAAAGTGGGGTTACAAGTTTATCAACTTTCAAAGCAGAATTACTTTCCCATTGTTACCTCAACTGTAGTCTATGACATACCCTTTATCTAGTGCTGAGTCTCTACTTTTATCCAAAGTTTAAAAAAAAAAACACAATTTCAAATTTTTCTTCATAAGACCGGTCAGTCACAAATGATATCTGTTTGGGGGCCACTTGCGGTCAATTTCCAGTCTACAAATATGTTGTATTCATGTTCCGGCCCCTGACCATCCAATCAAATCAAAATGGGCCCGCGGCTGAATCCAGTTGATGTATTCATGTTCCGGCCCCTGACCATCCAATCAAATAAAAATGGTCCCGCGGCTGAATCCGGTTGATGATCCATGATCTTGACAGCACTGTAGCCATTCCTACTGTCAAATGACCTAGTGTCCTTAATATTTTTCTGAATTTCAAAATTAATAAACATTAAAAAAATAAAAAAAAATAAAAACGCAGAAAATCTGGTGTTTCTATATCAAAAGGTTTTTTGTTATATTTCAGACTTCTGTGATATATTCAGTATAAAGTGTAAACACATTGAATTGAATACATTTCAACTCTATATCTGACATGGTACATTTTATCCCATAACCATGTGTGTGAGGTGGATACTTTTGTTTCAAAGTAGATTTGTTTAAGACTACCCAGAAACACTCTGTGTGACCCTGATTTAGTCCACTGCAGTAAAAGATTTAAGCTTCATGAATGGAGATTGCTACAATATAGAGTATGTACGATAAGTAAGACACAAATTCATACTAGCCAAATATAAAACCCATTAAATATGGATGAAAGATATAAATCTTTGTGTCTTACGACTACAAAAACATAAAGAATAAAGCAATAAGATATTTTTTTATCACATTCTTCAAAAATCCAGAGCAATTACCAGAAAGCCGTAGAACAATCTTGTGAGCACCTTTATAAGGAATTAAGTGAATATCTGAAGTTCAGCATCAGGTAAGGGTTAGGGGTAAATTGATAGGAACTCTAATGAGGGTATACTGTAGATTAGCGCAGGTAGATTATTAGCTAAATAGTTCTAGACTTTAGAGAGTATTAAGGACAGTAACACTGATGGGTGAATGAGTGGGCATGGTAGACTAACAATATAAACGTGTAGACGGATGGCAGTAAGTATGACAGAGGTTCAGTAAGTATGAATGAGGTTCAGTAAGTATGAGAGAGGTTCAGTAAGTATGAGGGAGGTTCAGTAAGTATGAGGGAGGTTCAGAACAAGGAAGGTAGCTGAGGTATAGAAGGTACTGTCCTGGTCTGTAGGTACTAATACAGTAGGTAGCTGAGGTATAGAAGGTACTGTCCTGGTCTGTAGGTACTAATACAGTAGGTAGCTGAGGTATAGAAGGTACTGTCCTGGTCTGTAGGTACTAATACAGTAGGTAGCTGAGGTACAGCAGGTACTGACATGGTCTGTAGGTACTAATACAGTAGGTAGCTGAGGTATAGAAGGTACTGTCCTGGTCTGTAGGTACTAATACAGTAGGTAGCTGAGGTATAGAAGGTACTGTCCTGGTCTGTAGGTACTAATACAGTAGGTAGCTGAGGTATAGAAGGTACTGTCCTGGTCTGTAGGTACTAATACAGTAGGTAGCTGAGGTATAGAAGGTATTGTCCTGGTCTGTAGGTACTAATACAGTAGGTAGCTGAGGTATAGAAGGTACTGTCCTGGTCTGTAGGTACTAATACAGTAGGTAGCTGAGGTATAGAAGGTACTGTCCTGGTCTGTAGGTACTAATACAGTAGGTAGCTGAGGTATAGAAGGTACTGTCCTGGTCTGTAGGTACTAATACAGTAGGTAGCTGAGGTATAGAAGGTACTGTCCTGGTCTGTAGGTACTAATACAGTAGGTAGCTGAGGTATAGAAGGTACTGTCCTGGTCTGTAGGCACTAATACAGTAGGTAGCTGAGGTATAGAAGGTACTGTCCTGGCCTGTAGGTACTAATACAGTAGGTAGCTGAGGTATAGAAGGTATTGTCCTGGTCTGTAGGTACTAATACAGTAGGTAGCTGAGGTATAGAAGGTATTGTCCTGGTCTGTAGGTACTAATACAGTAGGTAGCTGAGGTATAGAAGGTACTGTCCTGGTCTGTAGGTACTAATACAGTAGGTAGCTGAGGTATAGAAGGTATTGTCCTGGTCTGTAGGTACTAATACAGTAGGTAGCTGAGGTATAGAAGGTACTGTCCTGGTCTGTAGGTACTAATACAGTAGGTAGTCCCCACACATTGACTCTGTACCGGTACCCCCTGTATATAACCTCGCTACTGTTATTTTATTGTTGCTCCTAAATTATTAGATATTTTTCCATTTTTATTTATTTATTTTTTACTTCAGTTTTATTTTAGTAAATACTTTCTTAACACTTTTTTCCTTAACTGAATTTAAGGGCTTGTAATTAAGCATTTCACTGTTCACCTGTTGTATTCGGTGCATGTGATTTGATTTTGATTTGATTTGTATTAGGCAGCTACCTGGCCTGTAGGCACCGTATAACAGACGGAAGCTGAATAATTATGTGCCCATATTTACCCGGCTGGAAGGGTTTAGATTTTGTATTTGTGACAGGAAATGAAGCTGTCTGAAGCTGATACTATGAGATAAGTAGTCATACGATATTTGATGAGTAAGAAATTATACATTTGAGCCATGCACCAACATCAACACACCCAGTGTCACAGCTTACTCACAGGGGTGTACTGAGGTCCATGCTAGAGGGAAGTAGAATTAAGCACATCTCATTTGAGTCATTTAGCCTTTATTTCTGGCTTTATATAACTAGGTAAATCCCCACTGAGATCCCAAATCTATTTTGCCATGGACACCTGTGCCATTTGCAAGTTTACGTTTATTAAGAGGAATGCTGTCTGGCAGGAGAGAGAGAGGAGAGAGGTATAATGAGAAGAGGAGAAAGAGAGAGAGAAGAAGAGAGAGGGTGAGAGAGAGAGAGAGAGAGAGAGAGAGAGAGAGGAGAGAGAGAAGAGGAGGAGAGAGGAAGAAGAGAGGGGAGGGAGGGGAGGGAGGGGGAGAGGGGAGGGAGGGGGGGGAGGAGAGGGAGGGAGAGGGTAGAGAGAGGAGGGGAGGATGAGGAGAGGAAGGAGCGGGGAGAGAGGCAGAAGAGAGAGGGAGAGGGAGAGAGGGGAGAGGGAAGAGAGAAGAAGAGCGAGAGGGAGGGGAGAGAGGAGAGAGAGAGGGGAGAGAGAGAAAGACAGAGAGAGGGAGAGGGAGACAGAGAGAGAGAGAGAGAGGAGAAGAGAGAGAGAGGGGAGAGAGGGAGAGAGGGGAGAGGGGAGAGGGAGGGTAGAGATAGAGAGAGAGGGGAGAGAGAGAAAGACAGAGAGAGAGGGGAGAGAGAGAGAGGGAGACAGAGAGAGAGAAAGACAGAGAGAGAGAAAGACAGAGAGAGGGAGGGAGGGAGGTAGAGATAGAGAGAGAAAGACAGAGAGAGGGAGGGAGGGAGGTAGAGATAGAGAGAGAAAGACAGAGAGAGGGAGGGAGGGAGGTAGAGAGAGAGAGAGAGAGGGAGGTAGAGATAGCGAGAGAGAGAGAGAGAGAGGGAGGTAGAGAGAGAGAGAGAGGGAGAGGAGGAGAAGAGAGAGAGAGAGAAGAGGGGAGAGAGGAGAGGAGGAGGGAGGGAGAGAGGGGGAGGGAGAGAGGGAGAGAGAGAGGGTGAGGAGGGGAGGGGAGGGGAGAGGAGAGGGAGGCGGAGGGAGAGGGAGAGGTGGGAGAGGGAGAGAGAGGGAGAGCGGAGGGAGAGGAAGAGAGAGAGATGAGAGAGAGAGAGGAGAGAGGCGAGAGAGAGAGAGAGAGGGAGAGTGGAGAGAGAGGAGAGAGAGAGGAATGGAGAGAGAGAAGAGGGGAGAGGGAATGGAGAGGGAGAGAGGATAGAGGATGAGATGAGAGAGAGATAGCGGATGAGGGAGAGGAGAGAGATAGATAGACAGATGAGATAGAGAGAGGGAGGAAGAGGAGAGAGTAGAGAGAGGGAGAGGGAGGGAGAGGGAGAGAGAGAGAGAGAGAGAGAGAGAGAGAGAGGGGAGAGGTGAGAGGGGAGAGAGAAGAGAGAGAGAGAGAGAGAGAGATAGAGAGAGGAGAGAGGAGAGAGAGAGGAGAGAGATGAGAGAGGGGAGAGAGAGAGGAGAAGAGAGAGAAGAGAGGGAGAGGAGAGAGAGAGAGAGGAGAGAGGAGAGAGGGAGAGAGGGAGAGAGGGAGAGAGGGAGAGAGGGAGAGAGACACCGTTGCCCTAGAGCAGTGGTTCCCCTTTTTATAGTCCCCTTCAAACCTCCAGCTGTACCTCCTCCAGCACCAGGGTCAGCACACTCTCAAATGTTGTTTTTTCCCATCATTGTAAGCCTGCCACACACACACTATACGACACATTTATTTAACATAAGAATGAGAGTGAGTTTTTGTCACAACCCGACTCGTGGAAAGTGACAAAGAGCTCTTTTTGGACCAAGGCACAAATAATAATAATCAATCATTTTGCTCTTTATTTAGCCATCTTACATATAAAACCTTATTTGTTCATAAAAAATGGTGAATAACTCACTACAGGTTAATGAGAAGGGTGTGCTTGAAAGGATGCACATAATTCTGCAATGTTGGGTTGTATTGGAGAGAGTCTCAGTCTTAAATCATTTTCCACACAGTCTGTGCCTGTATTTAGTTTTCATGCTAGTGAGGGCTGGGAATCCACTCTCACATAGGTACGTGGTTGCAAAGGGCATCAGTGTCTTAACAGCGCAATTTGCCAAGGCAAGAAACTCTGAGTGCATCCCTATCCAGATATCTGGCAGTGGCTTCTGATTAAATTCAATTTTCACAGAACTTGTTGCAATTTCGATGAGTCTCTCTTGTTCAGATATCGTAAGTGGACTGGAGGATAGGCATGAAAGGGATAACGAATCCAGTTGTTTGTGTCGTCCATTTCAGGAAAGTACCTGCGTAATTGCGCACCCAACTCACTCAGGTGCTTCGCTATATCACATTTGACATTGTCCGTAAGCTTGAGTTCATTTGCACACAAAAAATCACACAATGGTGGAAAGACCTGTGTGTTGTCCTTGTTAATACAGACAGAAAAGAGCTCCAACTTCTTAATCATAGCCTCAATTTTGTCCCGCACATTGAATATAGTTGCGGAGAGTCCCTGTAATCCTAGATTCAGATCATTCAGGCGAGAAAAAACATCACTCAGATAGGCCAGAAACGGTGAGAAACTCGTCATCATGCAAGCGGTCAGACAAGTGAAAATTATGGTCAGTAAAGAAAACTTTAAGCTCGTCTCTCAATTCAAAAAAACGTGTCAATACTTAGCCCCTTGATAACCAGCGCACTTCTGTATGTTGTAAAAGCGTTACATGGTCGCTGCCCATACCATTGGTAGACCGTCATTGTAAAGGTAGGTTGTCAAGGTAAATAAGAATTTGTTCTAAACTCACTTGCCTAGTTAAATAAAGGTTAAATTAAAAATAAAATAAAATCATTGCATAATGCAGAAAATACACGAGAGTACAGGGGCATTGCTTTAACAAAGCTAACCATTTTCAATGTTGCGCCCAAAATTTATTTAAAGCTGTCAGGCATTCCCTTGGCAGCAAGAGCCTCTCAGGAGATGCTGCAGTGTACCCAAGTGGCGTCGGGAGGAATTGCTTGCACGCGTGTTACCACTATGCTATGTCTGCTTGTCATGGCTTTTGCGCAATCAGTACAGATACCAACACATCTTACATTTACATTTACATTTAAGTCATTTAGCAGACGCTCTTATCCAGAGCGACTTACAAATTGGTGCATTCACCTTATGATATCCAGTGGAACAACCACTTTACAATAGTGCATCTAAATCTTTTAAGGGGGTGGGGTTAGAAGGATTACTTTATCCTATCCCAGGTATTCCTTAAAGAGGTGGGGTTTCAGGTGTCTCCGGAAGGTGGTGATTGACTCTGCTGTCCTGGCGTCGTGAGGGAGCTTGTTCCACCATTGGGGTGCCAGAGCAGCGAACAGTTTTGACTGGGCTGAGCGGGAACTGTGCTTCCTCAAAGGTAGGGAGGCGAGCAGGCCAGAGGTGGATGAACGCAGTGCCCTTGTTTGGGTGTAGGGCCTGATCAGAGCCTGAAGGTACTGAGGTGCCGTTCCCCTCACAGCTCCGTAGGCAAGCACCATGGTCTTGTAGCGGATGCGAGCTTCAACTGGAAGCCAGTGGAGAGAGCGGAGGAGCGGGGTGACGTGAGAGAACTTGGGAAGGTTGAACACCAGACGGGCTGCGGCGTTCTGGATGAGTTGTAGGGGTTTAATGGCACAGGCAGGGAGCCCAGCCAACAGCGAGTTGCAGTAATCCAGACGGGAGATGACCACCAATGATCTTGACCACCAATGTCCAGTTGATGTCACAAAGCTGTCCCCTACTTTAAAAATATCCTCTCATGTTGTCCTGGTTTCCAGTGGTTTGTAGAAGTGGAAGTCTTCCTTAATTGACCCCCCATAAACATAACAGACATCTACCAGGAGCTGTGCCAGGCCCACCACGTCTATTGACTCATCCAGCTGTAACACACAGAATTCGCTAGCTTGTATGCAAAGCAGTAATTGTTTCAAAACATCTCCTGCCATTTCACTGATGCATTGTGAAACAGTGTTGTTTGATGAAGACATTGTCTGTATAGTTTTTTTGGCCCTTTCCCCCAGCATTGTCCCAGCCAAATCCGCGGCAGTAGGAAGAATTAAGTCCTCCACAGTAGTATGGGGCTTGCCTGTCCTAGCCACTCGGTAGCTCGCCATATAAGACGCTTCCAGCCCCTTCTTATTAATGGTATCTGTTGCTTTTATACATGTCTTACTACTGAAAAATCGTCTTTATTCTCGCTCAAGAAACTCCTGTGGTTTATTTTTCAAATTGTCATGTTTCATTTCTAAATGTCTGCGCAAGAGTGAAGGTTTCCCGCAAGAGAGTAACGGTTAATGTGATTGGATGTTAATTATTTGACTAGGCTACCTGCATTTGACATTGGGTTGTTATTTCGCTGAACACTAGATTGTCACGGGTGTCGTAGGGTGTAGACCAAAACGCAGCGGGAAAATGTATACTCATCTTCTTTTTATTAGTGAAGAAGGAAAAACACAAACAACGTATACAAAAACAAACGAACTGGACAGTCTCGTCAGGCACACAGCAAAACAAGAAACAATCTCCCACAAAATCCCATGACAAACACATTCCTATTTATAGGACCTTCAATCAGAGGCAACGATAGACAGCTGCCTCCAACTGAAGGCCCCAACACCAATTAGCTAAACATAGAAATACATACGACTAGACTGAACATAGAAATAAACTAACATAGAACAATAACCAAACCCTGGACTAATAAATCAAATACATACACAACCACCCCAAACCATATAAACCAAATACCCCCTCTACATGAACACATACACAAACACACCCTGAACCACATAAAACAAATACCCCCTGCCACGTCCTGATCAAACTATAAGAACAAATAACCCCTTTACTGGTCAGGACGTGACATAGATGGTTTAATTTTATTTTTGGCAGTGAAATGAGGCTTCTCAGGTGAGAGAAAAAACTCACCCAAATGTATAGCCCCAGATAATATAAATGTTCGTTTTTGAAAATGTGAAGAAAATGTATTATTATAAAAAGCTAGCTATATAATCACTCCAGGAGATATCTGGAGTCCTCTAGCTATATAATCACTACTGGAGATATCTGGAGTCCTCTAGCTATATAATCACTACTGGAGATATCTGGAGTCCTCTAGCTATATAATCACTCCTGGAGATATCTGGAGTCCTCTAGCTATAGAATCACTCCTGGAGATATCTGGAGTCCTCTAGCTATAGAATCACTACTGGAGATATCTGGAGTCCTCTAGCTATAGAATCACTCCTGGAGATATCTGGAGACCTCTAGCTATATAATCACTACTGGAGATATCTGGAGACCTCTAGCTATATAATCACTCCTGGAGATATCTGGAGACCTCTAGCTATATAATCACTCCTGGAGATATCTGGAGACCTCTAGCTATAGAATCACTCCTGGAGATATCTGGAGTCCTCTAGCTATATAATCACTCCTGGAGATATCTGGAGTCCTCTAGCTATATAATTACTCCTGGAGATATCTGGAGTCCTCTAGCTATAGAATCACTCCTGGAGATATCTGGAGACCTCTAGCTATATAATCACTCCTGGAGATATCTGGAGACCTCTAGCTATATAATCACTCCTGGAGTCCTCTAGCTATAGAATCACTCCTGGAGTCCTCTAGCTATAGAATCACTCCTGGAGTCCTCTAGCTATAGAATCACTCCTGGAGATATCTGGAGATCTCTAGCTATATAATCACTCCTGGAGATATCTGGAGACCTCTAGCTATAGAATCACTCCTGGAGTCCTCTAGCTATAGAATCACTCCTGGAGTCCTCTAGCTATAGAATCACTCCTGGAGATATCTGGAGTCCTCTAGCTATAGAATCACTCCTGGAGATATCTGGAGTCCTCTAGCTATATAATCACTCCTGGAGATATCTGGAGTCCCCTAGCTATATAATCACTCCTGGAGATATCTGGAGTCCTCTAGCTATAGAATCACTCCTGGAGATATCTGGAGTCCCCTAGCTATAGAATCACTCCTGGAGTCCTCTAGCTATAGAATCACTCCTGGAGATATCTGGAGTCCTCTAGCTATAGAATCACTCCTGGAGATATCAGGAGTCCTCTAGCTATATAATCACTCCTGGAGATATCTGGAGTCCTTTAGCTCTAGAATCACTCCTGGAGATATCTGGAGTCCTTTAGCTATATAATCACTCCTGGAGATATCTGGAGTCCTCTAGCTATAGAATCACTCCTGGAGTCCTCTAGCTATAGAATCACTCCTGGAGATATCTGGAGTCCTCTAGCTATAGAATCACTCTTGGAGATATCTGGAGTCCTCTAGCTATATAATCACTCCTGGAGATATCTGGAGTCCTCTAGCTATATAATCACTCCTGGAGATATCTGGAGTCCTCTAGCTATAGAATCACTCCTGGAGATATATGGAGTCCTCTAGCTATAGAATCACTCTTGGAGATATCTGGAGTCCTCTAGCTATGGAATCACTCCTGGAGATATCTGGAGTCTTTTAGCTATAGAATGAAGCACAAATAAATGAAGAATAGTCAGACACATCCAACCTGTTTTAAAAGAAGACAGATTTTTGTATTTGCTAGCAAAGCAATGAAAACGTGCATTGTATAACAGAAAGTTCACACATCCCCCCGCCAAATATGTTTTACTGAAGCGCCATAGTTTATAGCTCTCTATGCTGACATGCATCTAGCGGTTAGCTGCTGAAGAATCAGAGGTCTGTTGGAAAGAGGAGCAGATGTAGACAGTTTAATAGATAGACTAAGTTAGCAAAACAATTGCTTATAATCATTAGTAAAACACTCCTGCTATTACATTATACACTGTTGTAACACACTGTACTTCATAGGGAATAGGGTGCCATTTGGGACACAACCTGTTGGCTTTGAGACAAGGCTGTTTCAATTAGGTTCTTGTCAACGCTGAGATGCTTCAAAACACACACACACGCATGTGTTTTAACACGTTTCAGTAATACTGTAGGGCGTGAGAGAGGCTGGTTTGAACACGTTTCAGTAATACTGTAGGGTGTGAGAGAGGCTGGTTTGAACACGTTTCAGTAATACTGTAGGGTGTGAGAGAGGCTGGTTTTAACACGTTTCAGTAATACTGTAGGGTGTGAGAGAGGCTGGTTTTAACACGTTTCAGTAATACTGTTAATACGTTTCAGTAATACTGTAGGGTGTGAGAGAGGCTGGTTTTAACACGTTTCAGTAATACTGTAGGGTGTGAGAGAGGCTGGTTTTAATACGTTTCAGTAATACTGTAGGGCGTGAGAGAGGCTGGTTTTAACACGTTTCAGTAATACTGTAGGGCGTGAGAGAGGCTGGTTTTAACATGTTTCAGTAATACTGTAGGGCGTGAGAGAGACTGGTTTTAACATGTTTCAGTAATACTGTAGGGTGTGAGAGAGGCTGGTTTTAATACGTTTCAGTAATACTGTAGGGTGTGAGAGAGGCTGGTTTTAATACATTTCAGTAATACTGTAGGGCGTGAGAGAGGCTGGTTTTAATACATTTCAGTAATACTGTAGGGCGTGAGAGAGGCTGGTTTTAACACGGTTCAGTAATACTGTAGGGTGTGAGAGAGGCTGGTTTTAACACGTTTCAGTAATACTGTAGGGTGTAAGAGAGGCTGGTTTTAATAATCGGCCAATTACGCACGGCTGAGACGCGGTCACATTCCATCACTACCCCTGATGAGGAAATGCGATACCCCAAGAAAGAGACGCTGGTTTGGAAAACTCACATTTCTCAGCCTTGACGTATAGGTCATGCTCCACCAGTCGCCCAAGCACTTTACGCACCAGAGACACATGCTCGGCGCGTGTAGCGGAGTAGACCAGAATGTCATCGATGTACACCACTACACCCTGACCGAGCAGGTCCCAGAGAATCTCGTCCACAAAGGATTGAAAGACTGCGGGAGCATTCTTTAACCCATACGGCATGACGAGGTACTCATAATGGCCAGATGTGGTACTAAATGCAGTTTTCCACTCGTCCCCTCCTCGGATACGCACCAGATTATATGCGCTCCTGAGATCCAATTTCGTGAAGAAGCGCGCCCCGTGAAATGACTCCATCGGCGAGGCGATGAGAGGTAGTGGGTAACTGAAACCCACTGTGAAAGCATTTAGACCTCTATAGTCAAAGCACGGGCGCAGACCTCCCTCCTTCTTCTTCACGAAAAAGAAGCTTGAGGAGACGGGTGAGTGAGATGGCCGAATGTATCCCTGCCTCAAGGATTCAGTGACGTATGTCTCCATAGCCGCTGTCTCCTCCTGAGACAGGGGATAAACGTGACTACGAGGAAGGGCAGCGCCCACCTGGAGGTTTATCGCACAGTCTCCTCGTCGATGAGGTGGTAATTGGGTCGCCTTCGTTTTACTGAAGGCGATAGCCAAATCGGCATACTCTGAGGGAATGCGCACGGTGGAGACTTGGTCTGGACTCTCCACCGTAGTCGCATCGATGGAAACTCCTATGCACCTGCCCGAGCACTCATTTGACCACCCCTTAAGAGCCCTCTGTCCCCACGAAATCTTAGGGTTGTGAGTGGCTAGCCAGGGAATCCCTAGAACCACTGGAAACACTGGGGAATCGATGAGGAAAGGACTAATCCGCTCCTCATGACCCCCCCGCATTACCATGACCAGAGGTACAGTGACCTCCCTGACCAGCCCTGACCCTAGTGGTCGACTGTCTAGGGCGTGCACGGGGAAGGGTTGGTCCAACTGGACCAGGGGAATCCCTAACTTAGCCGCGACCCCATGGTCCATAAAACTCCCTGCTGCGCCTGAATCGACTAGCGCCTTAAACCGGGAGTGAGGGGAGAAACAAGGAAAAGACACTGACACATACATGTGACGTACAGGGGGCTCTGGGTGAGGCTGGTGCTGACTCACCTGAGGTGTCAAAGGAGTGCTCTGCCTGCCGTCTGGACTCCTAGGGGAGTCTCCCCAGCACCGGTCCACAGTGTGCCCTCTGCGACCACATGAGGTGCAGGAGCGACCTCCCCCTCCAGTCTTCCTGGCTGCTGCCCCCCCTATCTCCATAGGCGTGGGAGCAGGAGGGCTGGAGGGTGGAATGAGCAGGGCCCGGGTCGGACGTCCGCGGGCTGCCAGCAGATTGTCCAGTCGGATGGACAGATCCACCAGTTGGTCCAGTGTGTGGGTCGTGTCCCGACAGGCTAATTCCCGGCGGACGTCCTCCCTCAAACTACAACGGTAGTGATCTATAAGGGCCCTCTCATTCCACCCTGCTCCCGCGGCCAGGGTCCGGAACTCGAGAGCGAAACCCTGCGCACTCCTCGTCTCCTGCCTCAGGTGAAACAGCCGCTCACCCGCCGCTCTCCCCTCCGGGGGATGATTGAATACTGCCCGAAAGCGGCGGGTGAACTCTGGGTAGTTGTCCCTGGCTGAGTCCGGACTGTCCCACACGGCGTTTGCCCATTCCAGGGCCTTACCCGTGAGACAGGAGACGAGGACGCTGACGCTCTTCTCCCCCGAGGGAGGGGGACGAACGGTCGCCAGGTATAACTCCAACTGGAGTAAGAAGCCCTTACACCCAGCGGCCGTTCCATCGTACTCCCTGGGGGGGGCGAGTTTCACCCCACTGGCACTGGGAGCTGTGGGTGCTGGAGGGGGCGCAGGCTGTTGGACTGCCGCGTTCGGGGGGCCGAGAGCGCGTCGGTCCCAGCTCTCCAGGCGCGCCAACACCTGATCCATGGCGTTCCCCAGCCGGTGGAGCAGGGTAGAGTGTTGGTCCACGGTTTCCTCCATGGACATGGCTGGCGCTGAAGCTCCTGCTGACTCCATTTAAGTTTTGGTACGTGATTTCTGTCACGGGCTGGCTCGAGGAACAACAGGAGAGGTAGAGTCAGGCGCAGGAGACAGAGAGAGTTCGTGACCACACTTCTTTATTGGAAGCACTGTACGTGGTCGACAAGGTATAGGGGCGCAGCCCTGAACGATTCTGCGGTGGTGTACACAAATAAAACAAACCACTGGCAGAAGGGAAAAATTCAGTACACGTTCTTTACGAACACAAAACCCGGACAAGCAACACAATCACGTACAACCACATACATCCTATGCTAACCTAAATAACCCCCCCTTACTAATGACTAACCCAAAACAGGTGCGTGCCTACCTAGACCTAACCAAACGAAAGTGAAACAAAAAGGGATCGATGGCAGCTAGTAGGCCGGCGACGACGACCGCCGAGCTCCGCCCGGGCGAGGAGGGGCGCCACCATCCGTCACTGTCGTGACAACTGTAGGGCGTGAGAGAGGCTGGTTTTAACACGTTTCAGTAATACTGTAG
Source organism: Salmo trutta (assembly GCF_901001165.1). NCBI lineage: Eukaryota > Metazoa > Chordata > Actinopteri > Salmoniformes > Salmonidae > Salmo > Salmo trutta. The sequence goes on along the minus strand of NC_042972.1, from coordinate 8,090,009 downwards.
GCTGTGAGAGAGACTGGTTTTAATATGTTTCAGTAATACTGTAGGGCGTGAGAGAGACTGGTTTTAATACATTTCAGTAATACTGTTAATACGTTTCAGTAATACTGTAGGGCGTGAGAGAGGCTGGTTTTAACACGTTTCAGTAATACTGTAGGGTGTAAGAGAGGCTGGTTTTAATACGTTTCAGTAATACTGTAGGGCGTGAGAGAGGCTGGTTTTAACACGTTTCAGTAATACTGTAGGGCGTGAGAGAGGCTGGTTTTAATACGTTTCAGTAATACTGTAGGGCGTGAGAGAGGCTGGTTTTAATACATTTCAGTAATACTGTAGGGCGTGAGAGAGGCTGGTTTTAACACGTTTCAGTAATACTGTAGGGCGTGAGAGAGGCTGGTTTTAACACGTTTCAGTAATACTGTAGGGCGTGAGAGAGACTGGTTTTAGTATGTTTCAGTAATACTGTAGGGCGTGAGAGAGGCTGGTTTTAACACGTTTCTGTAATACTGTTAACACGTTTCAGTAATACTGTAAGGTGTGAGAGAGGCTGGTTTTAATTAAACCTACAGGGTGCACAGAACTCAGGCTGGAATTCAATCAAATCTGGCATTGCAATGTTTATGCAGTGTCTTTGTTTACAAACTACTGCCCACATCAAATCAATCAATCAAATATATTTTATAAAGCCCCTTTTACATAAGCAGTTGTCACAAAGTGCTTTACAGATACCCATGCCACATGCCTACACACATGGCATATTCTGAAAGCTCACGGCATATTCTGAAAGCTCACGGCATATTCTGAAAACGGAGAGACTTTTCCTGTGAAGTGGAGTTTGTTGTCACATTACGCAATGCCATTGTGTGATTTTGTTTGGTCATGGAGAAAAGAGCTACTGTGAATATGCTACAGTCTAATGCAGATTCAATGTACGTAGTGTTATGATTGATGAGGCTGAACAATTTGCTCTGCTAAAGAAATCAAACCATCTTTAGCGTGTTTATACTCTAATCGAATAGGAGTTGTTATTCTGTTGAATAATGAAGGGAATAAATAGCTGTCGGGTACATTTATCCTCTCCTCTCCTCTCCTCTCCTCTCCTCTCCTCTCCCCTTTTGTCCCCTCCCCAAATCATCCTTTTTACTGGACTAGTGTCTGAGCCCTTCAAGCAGAATTGCCTCTATATCTAGGTGGGGCATGGCTAGCTTTTAGAAAGACAGTTTGTCACAGGTCAGTGTCCCTCCAACCCTCAGGCTAGCTACCTGGAACATAAAGCTTCCTTCCCCATTATGTACCAAAGAAACAAGCAGAAGTATTTATGCTCGGTGTGTGTGTGTTTGTGTCTCCAGAGAGCATGGAAATGGGATTGTTGTAGGGATTCTCCATGGTGGCTCACACTGGCTGGGATGCTGTACTGTGAGGACATGCAGTGTTGCTCAGAGAGCTGAATAGCACTGCAGACCGGCTGAAAGATACACACACAGACACACATGCACACACACACACACGCACACACACACACACACACACACGCACACACACACACACACACACACACACACACACACACACACACACACACACACACACACACACACACACACACACACACACACACACACACACACCAGTGAAGGCTCCTCAGAGGAGGAAGGGGAGGATCCTCCTCCTCAGTGAATAAAATAAAATAATAATAATAATAGTGAAACATTTAAAAAGGTATCCTTTTTAGACTAATTATATTCACGTCACCAAATAATTGATTAAATCACTGTTTTGCAAAGAAGTTCTACAGTAACTTCAGCAGCACTCTGTAGGGTAGCACCATGGTGTAGCCGGAGGACAGCTAGCTTCCGTCCTCCTCTGGGTACATTGACTTCAATACAAAACCTAGGAGGCTCATGGTTCTCACCCCCTTCCATAGACTTACACAGTAGTTATAACAACTTCTAGAAGACGTCCTCCAACCTATCAGAGGTCTTGTTGTCCACCCAATCAAAGGATCAGAGAATGAATCTAGAACTGAAAGCATAAGCTACAACTAGCTAACACCGCAGTGCATACAATCTGGTGAGTAGTTGACTCAAAGAGAGAGAAAGACAATAGTTTAACAGTTTTGAACAAATTCAATATCTTCAATAATGAAGGAGAAGCAAGAGACAGAGAGAGAGAGAGAGAGAGATATTTCATCATTTTTTTTCTCGCTTTCACTTACTTAGCAAGCAAATACAGCTAGCTAGTCTACTCAAACACCCGGCTCATACAGGGGGATGCTATGTTAGCTAGCTGGCTATAACTATCCAACACTGGAAGTCTTCTAAGTCAAGGTAACGTTTTGGTTTTATTAATTTAATGCCACCGGGGCATGCCGGTGTAACTGCTAAACTGAATTTACACTGTACTGCATGATTATAGCCGGTTAACTATTAGCTACGTTGTCTAGCCTAAACCTATTGATGTTAAATTGAACAGGGTGAATGGAATATGAATGACTGTCATCCATTATGTTGTAGAAATAAGGCCATTCTCATGAAAAAAATAAATCATCCTCCCTAATCTTAAACAGCACTGACCGCCACTGACACACACACACACACACACACACACACACACACACACACACACACACACACACACATTTTAAAGACTTTATTTGATTCCACCAATAAAATTTACAAAAAAAAGGATCAAAACATTTCAAAGGTTCCTTTTATGCATGACACTTAAGGGTACATAAAGCAGCTCCATCTCCAAACAGCAAGACTGCCCACGACAGCTGAACAGAGCACTACCTAGTCAACAGTGTTGCCCTACTTTTTGTCAGACCCACAATCTGGAGGCAAAGCACCGCAATCCTGTGTACATGACAGAGACTGACGAATATCAGCACCACCAGCTAGCACCTCCATCCCAGGCTGTCCTAGCGTGCCACGAGGGGCTGGTGTTTAAGCAGCTTGTCGGCAAAGGCCTGCTCCATGTAGCCGTCAAATGAGCAGCCCACTTCCAACATTATCTGCCGTATTTGGGACACACACACAAACACAGACACACACACACATCCTATTCTGCTCACATTACAATCCCTCCTCTCCTCTCCTCTCCTCTCCTCTCCTCTCCTCTCCTCTCCTCTCCTCTCCTCTCCTCTCCTCTCCTCTCCTCTCCTCTCCACACACACACACACACACACACACACACACACACACACACACACACACACACACACACACACACACACACACACACACACACACACACTCTCCTGCTCACATTACAATCCCTCCTCTCCTCTCCTCTCCACTACTCTCCTCTCTTCTCCTCTCTCTCCCTCCCTATTCCACCCTACCCTGTTCCTTCTCTCCCTACTTCCCTCTCCTCTCCTCCCTCCCTCCATCCCAGACTCTTCTCATTTTCATCCAGTCTACATATTTACTATTGTCAGCAGCCTCTGGTGTTTAGTACCCATGGACTCCTTTCAGGGCTTACCTCAGGGAAATATGTCACATAGGGGCTTGTCTCAAATGGCACACTACATTATTCCCTATGTCAATACTATAAATACTGCACTTCTATAACTACTAAAATGTGTTCACTATATAGGGAATAGAGTTCCATTCAAGATGCAGAACTTTCAGAGCGGCAGTAGGCAGTCTGTCTCTCCAGGGTCTGTCTGTCTGTCTGCCTGTCTGTCCTTCTGCCTGGCTGTCTGTCTGTCTAGATTTATGTAATGCAAGTCTGGTATTATAATATCAAATCATCTTTTCCGTATCTCAGAACAGCTAGATGTTTTACGTTGAGTAACGACAAGCTCTTAACTTGTCCACCTAAAAATTAATAGCACAGTCTGTCTGTCTGTCTGTCTGTCTGTCTGTCTGTCTGTCTGTCTGTCTGTCTGTCTGTCTGTCTGTCTGTCTGTCTGTCTGTCTGTCTGTCTGTCTGTCTGTCTGTCTGTCTGTCTGTCTGTCTGTCTGTCTGTATTTGCGTCTCTCTGTGAATCTGTCATTATTAATGTGAGATAGATGGATATCACTTGGAGGTATAGACGTTTATGATGACTAGCAAATGACAAACTCTGAACGTGTCTATCTGAAATGGTGACAGTTGTTAATGTGAATTTAACCAGAAATGACCGTGTATCATCACTCTTAACTTGTCTCCATCTGAAATGAGTGTGTTGAGTGTCATATTGTCACGTCATGACTCTGCAAGCTTTCAGTCTGGAGACAGGACCCTTATTGTAGTCTGGAGACAGGAACCTTATTGCAGTCTGGATACAGGACCCTTATTACAGTCTGGAGACAGGACCCTTATTGTAGTCTGGAGACAGGACCCTTATTGCAGTCTGGAAACAGGACCCTTATTGCAGTCTGGAGACAGGACCCTTATTGCAGTCTGGAAACAGGACCCTTATTGCAGTCTGGATACATGACCCTTATTGCAGTCTGGATACAGGACCGTTATTGCAGTCTGGAGACAGGACCCTTATTGCAGTCTGGAGACAGGACCCTTATTGCAGTCTGGAGACAGGACCCTTATTGCAGTCTGGAGACAGGACCCTTATTGCAGTCTGGAGACAGGACCCTTTTTTAAAGTCTGGATACAGGACCCTTATTGCAGTCTGGAGACAGGACCCTTATTACAGTCTGGAGACAGGACCCTTATTGCAGTCTGGAGACAGGACCCTCATTGCAGTATGGAGACAGGACCCTTATTGCAGTCTGGAGACAGGACAAGTACGAAGAAAAAAAAATAATTTATGAAATGAAAATGAAATGTATGCATTCACTACTGTAAGTTGCTCTGGATAAGAGCGTCTGCTAAATGACTAAAATGTAAAATGTAATGTAAATGTAGGACCCTTATTGCAGTCTGGAGACAGGACCCTTATTGCAGTCTGGAGACAGGACCCTTATTGCAGTCTGGAGACAGGACCCTTATTGTAGTCTGGAGACAGGACCCTTATTGCAGTCTGGAGACAGGACCCTTATTGCAGTCTGGAGACAGGACCCTTATTGCAGTCTGGAGACAGGACCCTTATTGCACTCTGGATACAGGACACTTATTGCAGTCTGGATACAGGACCCTTATTGCAGTCTGGGGACAGGACCCTTATTGCAGTCTGGAGACAGGACCCTTATTGCACTCTGGAGACAGGACACTTATTGTAGTCTGGAGACAGGACCCTTATTGCAGTCTGGAGACAGGACCCTTATTGCAGTCTGGATACAGGACCCTTATTACAGTCTGGAGACAGGACCCTTATTGCAGTCTGGAGACAGGACCCTTATTGCAGTCTGGAGACAGGACCCTTATTGCAGTCTGGAGACAGGACCCTTATTGCAGTCTGGAGACAGGACCCTTATTGCAGTCTGGAGACAGGACCCTTATTGCAGTCTGGATACAGGACCCTTATTGCAGTCTGGAGACAGGACCCTTATTGCAGTCTGGAGACAGGACCCTTAGTTGATTCTAAGATTTGTATTTATGTATAGTTGAAGTCGGAAGTTTACGTACACATTAGCCAAATACATTTAAACTCAGTTTTTCACAATTCCTGACATTTAATCCTAATAAAAATTCCCTGTCTGAGGTCAGTTAGGATCATCACTTTATTTTAAGAATGTGAAATGTCAGAATAATAGTAGAGAGAATGATTTATTTCAGCTTTTATTTCTTTCATCGCATTCCCAGTGGGGCAGAAGTTTACATACACTCAATTAGTACTTGGTAGCATTGCCTTAAAATTGTTTAACTTGGGTCAAACATTTTGGGTAGCCTTCCACAAGCTTCCCACAATAAGTTGGTTGAATTTTGGCCCATTCCTCCTGACAGAGCTGGTGTAACTGAGTCAGGTTTGTAGGCCTCCTTGCACGTACACGCTTTTTCAGTTCTGCCCACACATTTTCTGTGGGATTGAGGTCAGAGCTTTGTGATGGCCACTCCAATACCTTGACTTTGTTGTCCTTAAGCCATTTTGCCACGACTTTGGAAGTATGCTTGGGGTCATTGTCCATTTGGAAGACCCATTTGCGACCAAGCTTTAACTTCCTGGCTGACGTCTTGAGATGTTGCTTCAATTTATCCACATAATTTTAGTCGTAAGGCTGTTCAAGTCCAGGGTGGAGTGGTGGGCCAGTTAAACAGTTGGTTTTGAGGCACGGTCACGTGTGCTCCCTCTCCGGCCTCTGCGTCACCAGGCTGCTCGTTATGGCGCACACCTGTCACCATCGTTAACGCGCATCAGTGCATTATGACACTCACCTGGACTCCATCACCTCCTTGATTACCTGCCCTATATGTGTCATTCCCTTTGGTTCCTTCCCCAGGTGTCATTGTTTCAGTTTTTTTGTCTGTGAGTGGTTTGTGTTACGTGTTTGTTTCATTTATTTATTAAAACATTCACTAGCTGAACTTGCTTCCCGAGTCTCAGCGCACATCGTTACAGAAATACTTGTTTTACCCGCTGTATGGTAGCAGGGTGGAAGTCTTTTCATGGTAGCAGGGAGGAGATAAACACTTGTGCATTGGGGAAAGTAGAAGAAGCTCTCTCAATTCAATTCAATTGCCTTTATTGACATAGGAAACATATGTTAACATTGACAAAGCAAGTGAAGTAGATAATAAACAAAAGTGAAATAAACAATAAAAATGAACAGTAAACATTACACTCACAGAAATTCCAAAAGAATAAAGACATTTCAAATGTCATATTATGTCCATATACAATGTTGTAAGGATGTGCAAATAGTTAAAGGGAAAATAAATATAAATAAATATGGGTTGTATTTACAGTGGTGTTTGTCCTTCACTGGTGTCCCTTTTCTTGTGGCAACAGGTCACACAGGAGCTGTTGCCCCTCTCTCTCTCTCCCTCTCTCTCTCCTGGTTTGTCTTTATGCAGCTGTCTCCTTTTCCCTACTTGATCAATGCTCTTTCCTGGACAATGAATGTGGATAAGTATTGTAGTTGAAGGTATTGATAATTTCCAATATTGCATGTCCTACAATTAATGTTTGTTGATAGGCACATCCTATCATCACTAGAAGTATGGTCTATATTTTAGGGCTCGTATCTATTTATCTAGATCGTAATATCATCTGAGCGCCTATAACACCGTGACATTATGATTCTCAGCTTCAAACTTTCAAGAAGCAGTGATATGACACTGGTGATATAACAGAGGGAGGGTACATACACACACACACACACACACACACACACACACACACACACACACACACACACACACACACACACACACACACACACACACACACACACACACACACACACACAGAGGCAGATCTGCATTGCCGGAGGGCACAGATCCAGATGGCTAGTGATTTCCCAACATGCACTGTTACTACATAATGCTTCACTTCCTGGATGCAGCATGGCTGAAAGGAGGTCAGACAAGATGGTGTGTGTCTGTGTGTGTCTGTGTGTGTCTGTGTGTGTGTGTGTGTGTGTGTGTGTGTGTGTGTGTGTGTGTGTGTGTGTGTGTGTGTGTGTGTGTGTGTGTGTGTGTGTGCGTGCGCGTGCGTGCGTGCGTGTGTGTGTGTGTGAGAGAGAGAGCAGTCTCTCTACATCCCCTGAATGAATCATTCACATTCTGCAGAGGCAGCATATTCCAACATCCTACTGTCTCTTATTTCACATAGCCCATGAGAACATTTGACCCTCTTCTTCTCACGCTCTCACGCCACACCTCTTATAGCTCACCCATTGAAAAGTACAGATTTTATTTTTCTAATTAGTCCATTGGATAGTCAGCGTGTTAACGTATCAACTGTGCTTCCAAAACGTTTTGAAATCGGAGCGTCTGCAATGTAATATCACGAATGGAACCTCTGTCATTGTCCTGTCTCGCCACAGCACTGTGAACTGCGGCACATTGAAGCATATGATTGGTCTCGCTATGTAAGGGATCAAGGGGATTGGATGCACATTTTAAAGAAACGCCCCTCAAGATTAGACTGGAGCTGAATGCAGACAGAGACTGTTCTCCAGTGATTGTATAAAATGTTACAAATAGCATCACGGTAGTGCTTTTCTCTTGTGCAACGTTGTCAACACATTAGGTTGTTCTTATTCCCGTCCCCATTGCAGAATACAGCCTTTTGACAGCATGTACTAAAGTCCATTTAATCCACAATTGCGTCAGCCTGGTCCCCTCATTTGGTGATTGGTATTTAGGCTGTGACAACGAAACGGCATCAAGAGGTTTTAGTTTTAGTTTGGTAGGGTGACCTGATATCTATGTTTTAGTAGGGAAGTTTGGTAAGGTGACCTGATATCTATGTTTTAGTAGGGAAGTTTGGTAGGGAGACCTGATTTGTAACTATCAAAACAATTGTGTCGAACAGATTAGGAACCCAAATATCATGGCGAGACCCAAATACAGACACAGGAGGCAGATGGTTGGAGTCTTACAATGTTTATTAATCCAATAGGGTAAGGCAAGAGAATGGTCGTGGACAGGCAAAAAGGTCAAAACCAGATCAGAGTCCAGGAGGTACAGAGTGGCAGACAGTCTCGAAGTCAAGGCTGGCAGAATGGTCAGGCAGGCGGGTACATAGTCCAGAAACAGGCAAGGGTCAAAACCGGGAGGACTAGAAAAAGGAGAATGCAAAAAAGCAGGAGACCGGAAACATACAAGACGAACTGGCACAGAGAGACAGGAAACACAGGGATAAATACACTGGGGAAAACAAGTGACACCTGGAGGGGGTGGAGGCAATAACAAGGACAGGTGAAACAGATCAGGGTGTGACACCAAAAGTGTATGTTTGATTCTAGAGTGGGGATAATTCATATAAAAATAGTTTGGTTAGTGTGAAGGGGCAGATTTATGTCCTGTCGTCTTCAGGAGATTTTATTATCTATTTAGTCTGATGAGTGGAACAGTTGTCATTCTTAACAATGGGCTAAACTAGAGGGTAATTAGTTTCCTTGTCAGAAACAACACTACTGTTACTCCCTACACTTATTTTATTATTCTACCTTTCTTCCCAGTTCTGACCGTCTCATTTAATTACATGTGTTATTTAAACTTTATTTAACTGGACAAGTAATCACATATTTGAAATGTGACATGTCTACTTGTGTCTTTGAAATGTAATGATATGATGCTATGTATTAGTGCAGCCATTCATGGACAGTTTTGAATAAATCAGACAAATAAACATTGGATGTTAAATGCTCCAGGAATAAAATATTATTTATTGACATTTTTAGTATTGTGCACATGCTAGGCAGAGATGGCAGGGGGACTCACAGCTCATAAACACATCACATTTTCTCTATGTAGAGTACGGTGATGTCCAGGATCTTCAACTAGCAGGCATAAACCACCTGAATATTGATTCATTACATTTTTTCTTGAAGGTTGGGTGATTTTGAGAAAATTATTGTCATAACAAGAACATTTTCAAACACCCATCACTTGGGAAACATAGTTCATGGGGGGCTCCCGAGTGGCGCAGCGGTCTAAAGCCTAGAGGCATCACTACAGACCCTAGTTCGATCCCGGGTTGTATCACAACAGGCCGTGATTGGGAGTCACATATGGCGGCACACAATTGGCCCAGCGTTGTCCGGGTTAGGGGAGGGTTTCACAGAGGTAGGCCGTCTTTGTAAAATAAGAACCCTGTAACCTGTAGCCTCTGTAACCTGTAGTCTCTATAACCCTGTAACCTGTAGCCTATGTAAACCAGTAACCTGTAGCCTCTGTAACCTGTAGCCTCTGTCACCCTGTAACCTGTAGTCTCTATAACCCTGTAACCTGTAGCCTCTGTAACCTGTAGTCTCTATAACCCTGTAACCTGTAGCCTCTGTAACCTGTAGCCTCTGTTACCCTGTAACCTGTAGCCTCTGTAACCTGTAGCCTCTGTAACCTGTAGCCTCTGTAACCCTGTAACCTGTAGCCTCTGTAACCTGTAGCCTATGTAACCCTGTAACCTGTAGCCTCTGTAACCCTGTAACCTGTAACCTGTAGCCTCTGTAACCCTGTAACCTGTAACCTGTAGCCTCTGTAACCCTGTAACCTGTAACCTGTAGCCTATGTAAACCAGTAACCTGTAGCCTCTGTAACCTGTAGCCTCTGTCACCCTGTAGCCTCTGTAACCCTGTAACCTGTAGCCTCTGTAACCTGTAGCCTCTGTAACCTGTAGCCTCTGTCACCCTGTAACCTGTAGCCTCTGTCACCCTGTAACCTGTAGCCTCTGTAACCCTGTAACCTGTAGCCTATGTAACCCTGTAACCTGTAGCCTCTGTTACCCTGTAACCTGTAGCCTCTGTCACCCTGTAACTTGTAGCCTCTGTTACCCTGTAACCTGTAGCCTCTGTAACCCTGTAACCTGTAGCCTATGTAACCCTGTAACCTGTAGCCTCTGTCACCCTGTAACCTGTAGCCTCTGTAACCCTGTAACCACGGCTGTCAGCCAATCAGCTTTCAGAGATCGAACCACCCAGTTTATAACTTTCTATAAATGGGTATGATAGTGAAAAGGTAGGAAGTCTGCCTCTGGTACCTTCTAACCTCTGTAACCCTGTAACCTATAGCCTCAGTAACCCTCTCCCCATCTTTCTCTCTCCCTCTCTATCTCTCTCTCCCCTCTCTCTCTCCCCTCTCTCATCCTCTCTCTCTCCCTTTCTCTCCCCATCTCTCTCTCTCCCTCTCTATCTCTATCTCCCCTCTCTATCTCCCCTCTTTCTTCCCTCTCTCATCCTCTCTCATCCTCTCTCTCTCCCTTTCCCTCTCTATCTCTATCTCCCCTCTCTCATCCTCTCTCTCTCCCTTTCTCTCCCCATCTCTCTCTCATTCTCTCTCTCTCCATCTCTCTCTCCATCTCTCTCTCATCCTCTCTCTCTCTCTCTCTCTCTCCATCTCTCTCTCTCTCTCTCTCTCTCTCTCTCTCTCTCTCTCTCTCTCTCTCTCTCTCTCTCTCTCTCTCTCTCTCTCTCTCTCTCTCTCTCTCTCTCTCTCTCTCTCTCTCTCTCTCTCTCTCTCTCTCTCTCTCTCTCTCTCTCTCTCTCTCTCTCTCTCTCTCTCTCTCTCTCTCTCTCTCTCTCTCTCTCTCTCTCTCTCTCTCTCTCTCTCTCTCTGTCTATCTGAGCAGTAGTAGAAGGCTGTACATTGACACTCTTAGCTAATACAGTCCTTGGTCAAAGCTAATACAGTCCTTGGTCAAAGCTAATAATGTCCTTGGCCAAAGCTAATACAGTCGCTGGTCAAAGCTAATACAGTCCCTGGTCAAAACTAATACAGTCCCTGGTCTTTATTTTCTCAGGGAATCTTCCCGACCAGCTACATTCACTTGAAGAAGGCCATCGTAACCAACAGAGGGTAAGTATCCCTCCATGACTTATACCTAATGACTTTCTCTGAGGAGACGAAGCAGGAGAGAGGGAAGGGGTGTTAAGGAGAGGGAAGGGGTGTTAAGGAGAGGGAAGGGGTGTTAAGGAGTGGATAGAGGTGTGAAGAGAAGAAAGGGGAGAGGGATGGAGGAGAAAGAGGATGGGAGAGAGTGATGGAGGAGAGGGGTGGAGGAGAGGAGAGAGGGATAGAGGAGAGGGGTAGAGGAGAGAAGAGAAGAGAAGGAGGAGAGAGGTGTGAAAAAAGAGGCATATTATTTATCCATTCATCTCTGCCTGCCTTATTACTCTTCTCTTCCCCTTCCGTTTCATCACTCTCTCACTCTCCTCCCTCCATCGCTCCATCCCTCCCTATCTGATTGATTCCTCTTGCTGTCCCTGTGTTCTACTCTGTCTGACTGCAGAGGTTCTGATTTATAACTAGTTCTAGATTTACAGTGGCCAGTTAACAGTTACCTGGCAGACTACTGGGAACGACCAGTCATGTACTGAGAATCACCTCAGTGAAATCATCAGTCAGGACCGACAAGATAATCTCTATCACTTCTTAGAGCAACACTTGTTTTACTATATCCAGTACCCGACTTGGAACTAGGAAACTACAGTCATATACTTGTTCCAGTTATCCAGTACGGTACAGGGAAACTACCGTAATTTACTTGTTCCAGTTATCCAGTACGGTACAGGGAAACTACCGTAATTTACTTGTTCCAGTTATCCAGTACGGTACAGGGAAACTACAGTAATTTACTTGTTCCAGTTATCCAGTACGGTACAGGGAAACTACAGTCATTTACTTGTTCCAGTTATCCAGTACGGTACAGGGAAACTACCGTAATTTACTTGTTCCAGTTATCCAGTACGGTACAGGGAAACTACCGTAATTTACTTGTTCCAGTTATCCAGTACGGTACAGGGAAACTACCGTAATTTACTTGTTCCAGTTATCCAGTACGGTACAGGGAAACTACCGTAATTTACTTGTTCCAGTTATCCAACATGGTAAAATACACCGATACCGGACCGTAGTCATGGTACAGTGAAAGTACAGTAAGGATAGACAAGACAACTTATTTCAATACTTAAGCTATGTTTTTTTAAATTCTTAATTTTTTTAATTGAACCTTTATTTAACTAGGCAAGTCAATTAAGAACTAATTCTTATTTACAATGACGGCCTACCCCAGCCAAACCCGGACAACACTGGGCCATTTGCCGCCCTATGGGACTCTCAATCACACTTGGCTGTGATACAGCCTGGAATCAAACCAGTGTGTCTGTAGTGACGCCTCTAGCACTGAGATGTAGTGCCTTAGACCGCTGGGCCACTCGGGAGCCCATGTCACAGCATATTACAGGGAAGTCCTATACTGTACTGGGAAACATCCCAGAAAGTGCTGGGATCAGCCAGGATAGACAGTATAGACAGGATAGACAGGATAGGATACAGCAGGATGATAACTGGCAGCTCCTTCAACAGGATACAGCAGGATGATAACTGGCAGCTCCTTCAACAGGATACAGTAGGATGATAACTGGCAGCTCCTTCAACAGGATACAGCAGGATGAAAACTGGCAGCTCCCTCAACAGGATACAGTAGGATGATAACTGGCAGCTCCTTCAACAGGATACAGCAGGATGCGAACTGGCAGCTCCTTCAACAGGATACAGCAGGAGGATAACTGGCAGCTCCTTCAACAGGATACAGCAGGATGCGAACTGGCAGCTCCTTCAACAGGATACAGCAGGAGGATAACTGGCAGCTCCTTCAACAGGATGATAACTGGCAGCTCACTCAAAAGAATACAGCAGGATGCTAACTGGCAGCTCCTTCAGCAGGATACAGCAGGATGATAACTGGCAGCTCCCTCAACAGGATACAGCAGGATGCGAACTGGCAGCTCCCTCAACAGGATACAGCAGGATGATAACTGGCAGCTCCCTCAACAGGATACAGCAGGATGATAACTGGCAGCTCCTTCAACAGGATACAGCAGGATGATAACTGGCAGCTCCTTCAACAGGATACAGCAGGATGATAACTGGCAGCTCCTTCAACAGAATACAACAGGATGATAACTGGCAGCTCCCTCAACAGGATACAGCAGGATAGTAACTGGCAGCTCCTTCAACAGAATACAACAGGATGATAACTGGCAGCTCCTTCAACAGGATACTAACCGGCAGCTCCCTCAACCAGAATACAACAGGATGCTAACTGACAGCTCCTTCAACAGGATACAGCAGGATCGTAACTGGTAGCTCCCTCAACATGATACAGCAGGATGATAACTGACAGCTCCTTCAACAGGATGATAACCGGCAGCTCCTTCAACAGTCTACAGCAAAAGATCTATATGTGGTGTGTATAAACATGAACTAAAATTACATTTACAGCAGTAGATATACGAGAGTGAGATATGTCAATAATCCAGTGTATAAATCAATATGTGGTGTATAAAAATAAGAATGTAAAAATGAAAGCTTTCAAAACATCATGCAAATGAGGTTTTAATCTTTTTTTCAAGTGTTGCCTGTCTACATATTTCGTTTTGGGACAAGTAAATCCTAAAAAATATGGGGAGACTAACAAACACTATTTATTGTCTTCTAAATAAAGTCAACAAGTCGAGCAGTCATTTGAAAGAGTAAGAACATTTCAGCTGGACAACTCAAAGGTGAAATCCATTAACGCCAACAATCAACCGTTCTCTGTCGTGGGTGACGTTGGCTTTTGCCGACTGGTCGAGCACCGGTACACATGTTGCTCTACCGGAGTAGGTAGCCACTTGTTGTACGCCTGTTGAAAATGAACTTCAGTGTTGCCCAAAGCTAACGTTATAAGCAGCTAGCTAGCTTAATTTGGTTAGTGAGTCTCGACCGGACCGGTTTATGTGTTGTGAAGCTAGCCACAATAAGGATTAGGCACAATAGTGGAATTTGCGGTTTGCCTTCAAAATAAAAGTACCTCTTTGAAAGTGATAAAGAAGGTTACAATTGTTGTAATCATGTCATATTTAGACTAGATAATGTTAAACAACGTTGGAATGTGAAGAAATGAAATGGGGTATCAGTCTACTCAGTTACACCCACAGAACACAACTGTGAAGAGTTTATGCAAATATTAGCGTTGTAGCTCTTATCTCAGGACTGTGACTGTGTGAAATCACCTCCCCAGTCAACCTATTGTGTGTATTGACATTCATATTGCACTGTACAGCTTTACCGAAGGATTGGGGATCAATGAAATGGGGTATCAGTCTACTCAATACCCAAGATATTTTTTCCCAACGTCCTCCTCAGAGTTATCAGACTCCAAAACATCCACGCAGTATTGTTTTTCCTCTGGAATAGTGTTCAATACACATTGGTTGACAATAAATATGTCTCAATTCACAGTTGTTTCAGAGTCCCGCAATAAGCGCTATGACGCTAATGTTCTCTGGGTGTCGCTGAGTAGACCCCGTACCCCATGTCATTGATCCACAATCCATAGTTAAGGCTGTACAGTGAAATAAGTATGCCCCCTGTCACGTCCTGACCAGTAAAGGGGTTATTTGTTATTATAGTTTGGTCAGGACGTGGCAGGGGGTATTTGTTTTATATGGTTCGGGGTGTGTGTTTATGTAGAGGGGTGTTTGATTTATGTGTTCCGGGGTTTTGTTCATTGTTCTATGTTTTTATATTTCTATGTCTATTCTAGGGTGTTTATATCTTTGTTTAAGTAATTGGCATTGGGGCCTTCGATTGGAGGCAGCTGTTTATTGTTGCCTCTGATTGAAGGTCCTATAATTAGGAGTATGTTTGTTTTGGGAATTGTGGGAGGTTGTTCTTTGTACTGCTGTGTGAGCCTACAAGACTGTTAGTTCGTTTGTTTATTGTTTTGTTTATTAGTCGTGTTCACAATAAAAGTTAAGATGAGCACTCAACCCGCTGAGCCTTGGTCCAATTACTACGACGGCCGTTACACCCCCAATGCAATTCTAAAGTATAATACATCCAGATTTTAGTCAAATTAACACATTTTTTAACAACATTTTTTAACAACATTCCAACCTCGTTTAGCATGATCTATTCAATTATGACATGACTCTACTATTTGTATTCATTTGCATCACTGTCATTTACATACTTTTATTTTGAAGGCTAACTGCAAAGTCCACTATTGTGGCTAATCCTTATTATGGCTAGCTTCACATAGATGGTCCGACCACCATTAATCAAATAAGAACTGTCTTATAAATTATGGTTATTTTAGATGATGACCCCTAGCTATATAGAACCTGATGGTCACTCTGACTGAGCTCCAGAGTTCCTCTGTAGAGATGGGAGAAACTTCCAGAAGGACAACTATCTCTGCAGCACTCCACCAATCAGGCCTTTATGGTAGAGTGGCCAGACGGAAGCCACTCCTCAGTAAAAGGCACATAACAGCCCGCTTGGAGTTTGCCAAAAGGCACCTAAAGGAAACTCAGAACATGAGAAACAAGATTCTCTGGTCTGATGAAACCAATATTAAACTCTTTGGCATGAATGCCAAGCGTCATGTCTGGAGGAAACCTGGCACCATCCCTACAGTGAAGCATAGTGGTGGCAGCATCATGCTGTGGGGATGTTTTTCCGAGGCAGGGACTGGGAGAAAACCTGCTCCAGAGCGCTCAGGACTTCAGACTGGGACGAAGGTTTACCTTCCAACAGGACAACATCCCTAGGCACATTGATAAAACAATGCAGGAGTGGCTTCGGGACAAGTCTCTGAATGCCCTTAAGTGGCCCAGCCAGAGCCCGGACTTGAACCTGATCAAACATCTCTGGAGAGACCTGTAAATAGCTGTGCAGCTACGCTCCCCATCCAACCTGACAGAGCTTGAGAGGATCTGCAGAGAATAATGGGAGAAACCTCCAAATACAGGTGTATTTGGACGCTGGTAGCGTCATACCCAAGAAGACTCAAGGCTGTAATCGCTGCCAAAGGTGTGTCACATTCGTCATAAAAAGGATCGGACCAAGGCGCAGCGTGAGGAGCGTTTCACATAATTTATTATAAAGTGAAACGTAATGCAAATACAAAAGAAATAAAGAATAGCCAAACCGTGACTATAATACAACTATACAGAAACAATATCCCATAACCCCCCAGTGAAAAACAAGCTACTTAAGTATGATCCCCAATTAGAGACAACAATTACCAGCTGCCTCTAACACCAATCACCTAAACATAGAAAAACTAAACTAGAACCCCACATAGAAAATAACAACTAGAAAAACACCTGTCACGCCCTGACCTACTCTACCATAGAAAATAAAAGCTTTCTATGGTCAGGACGTGACAGTACCCCCCCCCCCCCCCCAAAGGTGCGGACTCCAAACGCAAAACCTGAAGAAAAAAAAAGGGAGGGTTAGGGTGGAACGAAGAACCCTCTCCTCCTGTGGATCCACCAGCATAGGATGCGGCTCTGGTGCAGGACGAAGAACCTTCTCATCCCGCGGATCCTCCTGCATCGGAGGCGGTTCTGGTGAGGGATGAAGAACCCTCTCATCCTGCGAATCATGCGAGCTCTGGACCGCCAACCGTCGCTGGAGGTTCTGGACCGCAGACCGTCACTGGAGACTCTGGACTGTGCGCCCTCTCAGGAGGTTCAGGACTGTGGGCCTTCTCAGGAGGTTCCGGACTGTGGGCCTTCTCAGGAGGTTCCGGACTGTGGGCCGTCTCAGGAGGTTCCGGACGGTGGGCCGTCTCAGGAGGTTCCAGACTGTGGGCCTTCTCAGGAGGTTCCGGACTGTGGGCCTTCTCAGGAGGTTCCGGACTGTGGGCCTTCTCAGGAGGTTCCGGACTGTGGGCCTTCTCAGGAGGTTCCGGACTGTGGGCCTTCTCAGGAGGTTCCGGACTGTGGGCCTTCTCAGGAGGTTCCGGACTGTGGGCCTTCTCAGGAGGTTCCGGACTGTGGGCCTTCTCAGGAGGTTCCGGACTGTGGGCCGTCTCAGGAGGTTCCGGACTGTGGGCCTTCTCAGGAGGTTCCGGACTGTGGGCCGTCTCAGGAGGTTCCGGACTGTGGGCCGTCTCAGGAGGTTCCGGACTGTGGGCCTTCTCAGGAGGTTCCGGACTGTGGGCCTTCTCAGGAGGTTCCAGACTGTGGGCCGTCTCAGGAGGTTCCAGACTGTGGGCCTTCTCAGGAGGTTCCGGACTGTGGGCCTTCTCAGGAGGTTCCGGACTGTGGGCCTTCTCAGGAGGTTCCGGACTGTGGGCCTTCTCAGGAGGTTCCGGACTGTGGGCCTTCTCAGGAGGTTCCGGACTGTGGGCCGTCTCAGGAGGTTCCAGACTGTGGGCCGTCTCAGGAGGTTCCAGACTGTGGGCCTTCTCAGGAGGTTCCGGACTGTGGGCCTTCTCAGGAGGTTCCGGACTGTGGGCCTTCTCAGGAGGTTCCGGACTGTGGGCCTTCTCAGGAGGTTCCGGACTGTGGGCCGTCTCAGGAGGTTCCAGACTGTGGGCCTTCTCAGGAGGTTCCGGACTGTGGGCCTTCTCAGGAGGTTCCGGACTGTGGGCCTTCTCAGGAGGTTCCGGACTGTGGGCCGTCTCAGGAGGTTCCGGACTGTGGGCCTTCTCAGGAGGTTCCGGACTGTGGGCCGTCTCAGGAGGTTCCGGACTGTGGGCCGTCTCAGGAGGTTCCGGACTGTGGGCCTTCTCAGGAGGTTCCGGACTGTGGGCCTTCTCAGGAGGTTCCAGACTGTGGGCCGTCTCAGGAGGTTCCAGACTGTGGGCCTTCTCAGGAGGTTCCGGACTGTGGGCCTTCTCAGGAGGTTCCGGACTGTGGGCCTTCTCAGGAGGTTCCGGACTGTGGGCCTTCTCAGGAGGTTCCGGACTGTGGGCCGTCTCAGGAGGTTCCAGACTGTGGGCCTTCTTAGGAGGTTCCGGACTGTGGGCCTTCTCAGGAGGTTCCGGACTGTGGGCCTTCTCAGGAGGTTCCGGACTGTGGGCCTTCTCAGGAGGTTCCGGACTGTGGGCCGTCTCAGGAGGTTCCGGACTGTGGGCCGTCTCAGGAGGTTCCGGACTGTGGGCCGTCTCAGGAGGTTCCGGACTGTGGGCCATCTCAGGAGGTTCCGGACTAGTGACACGCACCTAAGGGAGAGTGCGAGGAGGAGGCACAGGACATACCTGACTGGGAACACGCACTTCAGGGTGAGTGCGAGGAGCAGGCACAGGACGTACTAGACTAGGGAGGTGCACTCGAGGCCTGATGCGTGAGACCGGTACAGGTGGCACTGACCTAGAAACACGCACCTCAGGGAGAGTGCGAGAAGGAGGCACAGGACATACCTGACTGGGAAGACACACTTCAGGGCGAGTGCGAGGAGCAGTCACAGGACGCACCGGACTAGGGACACGAACATCAGGGAGAGTACGAGGAGGTGACACAGGATGTACTGGGCTGTGAAGGCGCACTGGAGACCTGGTGCGTATAGCCGGCCTCAATTGTACCGGAACTTTAACACACTTCTCAGGACGAGTACGGGGAGCTGACACAGGTGACATTGGACGACTAACACGCTCCTCAGGGCGAATGCCGTGTATACTACGCCAAACCAACAGCTCTCTCTCTTCACTCTCCTCCAATTTATCCAACAATTCCTCAAACGTCTCTAAATCTCCCCTCCGTTCACTCTCCTCCAATTTATCCAATAACTCCTCAGACTCTGACTCACCCCAATATTCCTCTTCGCTCTCCGACTCGCCCCTCGGCCTCGCCGACCACCCCATGTGCCCCCCCAAAATATATTTTGAGGTTGCTTCTTGGGCTTGTGTCGTGGCCGCGAACCCTGTCGTCGTTGCTGTCCTTCCTTCACAGCTTGCGTCTCCTGCCATGGAAGGCGATCCTGTCCTGCCAGGATTTCCTCCCAAGTCCAGGATCCCTCCCATCCAGAATCTCCTCCCAAGTCCAGGACTCCTTCACCTGTTCACGCTGCTTGGTCCTGGTCGGATGGGATATTCTGTCACGTTCGTCATAAAAATGATCGGACCAAGGCGCAGCATGAGTAGCGTTCCACATAATTTATTATAAAGTGAAACGTAATGCAAATACAAAACAAATAAAGAATAGACAAACCGTGATTATAATACAACTATACAGAAACAATATCCCATAACCCCCCAGTGAAAAACAATCTACTTAAGTATGATCCCCAATTAGAGACAATGATTACCAGCTGCCTCTAATTGGGAATCACACCAATCACCTAAACATAGAAAAACTAAACTAAAACCCCACATAGAAAATAACAACTAGAAAAAAAACCTGTCACGCCCTGACCTACTCTACCATAGAAAATAAAAGCTTTCTATGGTCAGGATGTGACAAGGTGCTTCAACAAAGTACTCAGTAAAGGGTCTGAATACTTAAGTAAATGTGATATTTCAGTTGTCTTTTTTTATACATTTGCAAACATTTCTAAACATTTTTTTTTGCTTTGTCATTATGGGTTATTGTGTGTAGATTTATTAGAGGGAAAAACAATTTAATCCATTTTAGAAAAACAAAAGGTGGAAAAAGTCAAGGGGTCTGAATTCTTTCTGAATGCACTGTATATTTACTTCTATAGTCAAGAGATTGATGTGTACTGTATGAACGGATGTGTTGCTTCAAAGAGCATCCCTAATGGGTATCACATCATTTATAAACACCTTATGAAAATATGTTCTGTGTTTCTTTTACACAATGATCAACTGTACTAGTTGTTCAAGCTCTGGTCTTGTCCCATCTTGATTACTGTCAGGTAATATAGTCAGGTGCAGCAAAGAAAGACCTAGCAAAGCTGCAGCTGGCTCAAAACAGAGCAGCACGCCTTGCCCTTAACTGCACACACAGAACTACTATCATCAACATGCAGTATAGTCTTTCATGGTTGAGGGTTGGGGAGAAATTGACTACTTCTCTTCTAACCACTTGTATAATCTATTTGCATACACTTCCAACCCCACCAGACACACAGTAGAGCCATGTCATCATGGAACGATCTGGCACCAGAGGTTATTCAGGCAAAAAGCAAGTTTGGCTTAAAAAAACAACAAATAAAAAAACATATTGTATCACAGCGCATCTCCTCTTTCTAAAGATCTAATTGAACTGTACTGGATATAACAATATTAATATCTATATATGAATAGCCTTTAAATCATTGAAGCTGGAGTCTTATATCTCCCTCTCTAACTTTAAGCATCGGCTGTCAGAGCAGCTTACCGATCACTGTACCTGTACACAGCCAATCTGTAAATAGCCCACCCAACTACCTCATCCCCATATTGTTATTTAACCTCTTGCTCTTTTGCACCCCAGTATCTCTACTTGCACATCATCATCTGCACATCCATCACTCCAGTGTTAATGCTAAATTGTAATATTTTCACCTCTATGGCCTATTTATTGCCTACCTCCCTACTCTACATTTGCACACACTGTACATAGATTTTTCTATTGTGTTATTGACTGTATGCTAGTTTATGTGTAACTCTGTGTTGTTGTTTTTGTCGTACTGCTTTGCTTTATCTTGGCCAGGTCGCAGTTGTAAATGAGAACTTGTTCTCAACTGGCCTACCTGGTTAAATAAAGGTGAAATATTATAATAATTTTTGTAATCATATTTTTGTTGTCTCTTGGTGCCTTTCCAATATATAACTCATATTTTTTTTAAATGTTTTATTTAGAATGTAATGTCCTTGTCTATAAAGGTTCTGTACTTTGTCATGTATTTTTATGTGGACCCCAGGAAGAGTAGCTGCCTCATGTGCAGTAGCTAACGGGGATCCTAATAAGCTAAACTTAACCTGAGAAACAGAGAAATACAACTTTAAAGCTAAACCAACAGTAAACCAAAACAGTCTCTATCCTATCTGACAGTACTCCCTGGTGTTGATATTCACAGGTGTGTCCTCAGGAGCAGGGTCCCAATGGGAGTGACACACAGACAGGATATATATATATATATATTATTTTGTGTCCTAAATGGTTCCCTATCCCCTATTTAGTGCACTTATTTTGACCAGGGACCATAGGGCGCCGTTAATAAGTATAGCACTTTATGGGGAATATGGTGCCATTTAGGACACAAGCTTGGGTTTGAGTGATGGAGGTGCTGTTTTCTCATAAATATTGATGGGAAAGAAATTTTAAAAAATCCCGAAGCGGTGTCTGCCTATACTGCAGTCAGACAGCCAGAGACTTCAGAACATCAGAGCATGTTTCAGACGGAGCCAAATACGGCAGGCTACCGTACATCTCAGGCAGAGCCAAATACTGCAGCCTACCGTACATCTCAGATGGAGCCAAATACTGCAGCCTACCGTACATCTCAGGCAGAGCTAAATACTGCAGCCTACCGTACATCTCAGGCAGAGCTAAATACTGCAGCCTACCGTACATCTTTCTTTACGGGTGGGGTATAGCAATGTGTACCTAGCACTGTCTCTCCATCAGCCCAGTTTTTAAACATAGATCAGTGTATTTATCCAGAAACCTACAGTATGTCGGCATCACAACTTACACAATATTCCCTATATAGTACACTAGTTTTGCCCAGAGACCCATGAGTCTAAAACAGTGTACTATAAAGGTAATCGGGTGCCGTTTTGGGAAGCTGCTTATCCTCTCTGGTACATGTGGGACGAACTCGTCCCACCTACGTAACAGCCACTGAAATCCAGTGGCGCGATTTTTGAATCGTTAGAAATGCTATAACTTCAATTTCTCAAACATATGACTATTTCACAGCTATTTAAAGACAAGAATCTCGTTAATCTAACCCCACTGTCCGATTTCAAAAAGGCTTTACAACAAAAGCAAAACATTAGATTATGTTAGCAGAGTACCCAGCCAGAAAAAATCAGACACCCATTTTTCAAGCTAGCATATCATGTCACATAAACCCAAACCACAGCTAAATGCAGCACTAACCTTTTATAATCTTCATCAGATGACACACCTAGGACATTGTGTTATACAATACATGCATGTCTGTTCAATCAAGTTCATATTTATATCAAAAACCAGCTTTTTACATTAGCATGTGACGTTCAGAAAAAGCATAACCACCGCAAACTTCCGGTGAATTTACTAACAGTTTGCTAAATTACTCACGATAAACGTTCACAAAAAGCATAACAATTATTTTAAGAATTATAGATACATTACCCCTCTATGCACTCGATATGTCCGATTTTAAAATAGCTTTTCGGATGAAGCACATTTTGCAATAATCTAAGTACATAGCCCGGCATTACAGGGCTAGCTATTTAGATACCCACCCAGTTCAGCCTCCACCAAAATCACATTTCCTATAAGAAAAATGTTCTTACCTTGCTTGTTCTTCATCAGAATACACTGCCAGGACTTCTACTTCAATAACAAATGTTGGTTTGGTCCCAAATAATCCATCGTTATATTCCAACAGCGACGTTTTGTTCGTGAGTTCTAGAATGCTTCTTCGCGGTGTCGCGCATGGCGCATTGGCGTGTCAAAAATGTCTAAATATTCCATTACCGTACTTCGAAGCATGTCAACCGCTGTTTAAAACCAATTTTTATGCCATTTATGTCGTAGAGAAGTGTTAATATTCCGACCGGGAGTATGCATTGAGCCTAAACAGCCGAATAAAATTTCTCCTCAGAAGCGACTCATGCACGCGCATCATTGAAAGGTCCTCCGAGCATCCACTTACAAAAGGCGATAATATATTTCAACCTGAGGTTCCCTCGTAAACCTTCAGTTATTTCGCGGGCTCTGAGAGCCTATTGGAGCCCTGGGAATTGTCACGTTACAGCTAAGATCCTTACTTTTCAATAAAAAGAGGTAAGACGCACGACTCCTTGTCAGACAGGGTACTTCCTGCTTGAAGCCTTGTCAGGTTTTTGCCTGCCATAGGAGTTCTGTTATACTCACAGACACCATTCAAACAGTTTTAGAAAATTCAGAGTGTTTTCTATCCAAACCTGAACAATAATATGCATATTCTAGCTTCTGAGTTGGTGTAGGAGGCAGTTAAAAATGGGAACATATTTTTTCCAAAATTCTCAATACTGCCCCCTATACCAAACAGGTTATAACAGCTATGTCAGCTGTAATTGTCCCTAAATCATCTCCCTGGCCTAGAGAGAAACAGCAGTGCATTATGGACCTCTAGGGCAATGAACTACATGTTACAGTTGAAGTCGGAAGTTTTCATACACCTTAGCCAATGTAACGGATTGGCAGTCGTGGTGAAGGAATGAGGCACAGGAAGCAGCGAGCACAGGGTAGTGGCGTATTTAATGTAGACTCACTACTGAAACAAAATATTCCCAAACACAGGGGAGAAAGTACACACGGCGTAGACTAGCGCCGACACGAACATGAAACGTTAACATTGAAATAATCCCGCACAACACGGAAGCGGACCAGCTCACATAAATAGCCCCGCTAATTAACCACACTCAAACCAGGTGCACAAAACCAAAAAAAGGGAAAACCAAAAAGGGGAATCAGTGGCAGCTAATAGGCCGGTGACGACGACCGCCGAGCGCCACCCGAGCAGGAGGGGGCGCCACCGTCGGTGGGAATCGTGACAGTACCCCCCTCCTGACGCGCGGCTCCCGCAGCGCGCCGACACCGGCCTCGAGGACGACCCGGAGGGCGAGGCGCAGGGCAATCCGGACGGAGGCGATGGAAATCCTTCAACATGGATGGGTCCAAGACGTCCTCCGCCGGCACCCAGCACCTCTCCTCCGGGCCGTACCCCTCCCAGTCCACGAGGTACTGCAGGCCCTTCGCCCGGCGTCTCGAGTCCAGAATGGCCCGTACGCT
Organism: Salmo trutta; assembly: GCF_901001165.1. Taxonomy (NCBI): domain Eukaryota; kingdom Metazoa; phylum Chordata; class Actinopteri; order Salmoniformes; family Salmonidae; genus Salmo; species Salmo trutta. Next base: position 8,065,815 of record NC_042972.1, on the reverse strand, counting down.
GTACGCCGGGGACCCCCCGATGTCCAGAGGGGGTGGAGGGACCTCCAGCACCTCACCTTCCTGCAGGGGACCAGCTACCACCGGCCTGAGGAGAGACACATGAAACGAGGGGTTAATACGGTAATAGGAAGGGAGTTGTAACCGATAACACACCTCGTTTATCCTCCTCAGGACTTTAAATGGCCCCACACACTGCGGCCCCAGCTTCCGGCAGGGCACGCGGAGGGGCAGGTTCCGGGTCGAGAGCCAGACCCTGTCTCCCGGTACGAACACGGGTGCCTCACTGCGGTGGCGGTCAGCACTCCTCTTCTGCCGTCCACTGGCCTCCTTTAGGGAGTCCTGGACGGCTCTCCAGGTCTCCTTGGAGTGCTGTACCCAGTCCTCCACCGCAGGAGCCTCGGTCTGACTCCGGTGCCATGGTGCCAGGACCGGCTGGTAACCCAAAACACACTGAAAGGGTGACATGTTAGTAGAGGAGTGGCGAAGTGAGTTCTGGGCTAACTCCGCCCAGGGAATGTACCTCGCCCACTCCCCTGGCCGGTCCTGGCAATACGACCTCAGAAACCTGCCCACCTCCTGGTTCACCCTCTCCGCCTGCCCATTGCTCTCGGGGTGAAAACCGGAGGTCAAACTGACCGAGACCCCCAGCCGCTCCATAAACGCCCTCCAGACCCTGGATGTGAACTGGGAACCTCGATCAGAGACAATGTCCTCCGGCACCCCGTAGTGCCGGAAGACGTGGGTAAATAGGGCCTCCGCAGTCTGCAGGGCCGTAGGGAGACCGGGCAATGGGAGGAGACGGCAGGACTTAGAGAACCGATCCACAACCACCAGAATCGCAGTGTTCCCCTGAGAGGGGGGAAGATCTGTCAAGAAATCTATAGACAGGTGCGACCATGGCCGTTGTGGAACGGGGAGGGGCTGTAACTTCCCTCTCGGTAGATGCCTAGGAGCCTTACTCTGAGCGCACACCGAACAGGAAGAGACATAGGACCTCACGTCCTTAGCCAAGGTGGGCCACCAGTACTTCCCCCTGAGACTCCGCACTGTCCTCGCCACACCAGGATGACCCGCCGTAAGTAGCGTGTGCGCCCATCGAATCAAACGATCACGAACACCGAGCGGCACATACATGCAACCCACGGGAACCTGCGCAGGCGCAGGTTCCAACACTAATGCCCGCTCGATGTCCGCGTCCACCTCCCATACCACCGGTGCCACCAGCCTAGACGCTGGAATGATGGGAGTTGGATCGATGGACCGGTCCTCCGTGTCATAGAGACGGGACAGCGCGTCGGCTCTAGTGTTAAGGGAACCCGGTCTATAGGAGATAGTGAACCTAAACCGGGCGAAGAACATGGCCCACCTTGCCTGACGCGGATTCAGTCTCCTCGCTGCCCGGATGTACTCCAGGTTTCGGTGGTCGGTCCAGATGAGAAAGGGGTGTTTAGCCCCCTCAAGCCAGTGCCGCCACACCCTCAAAGCTTTTACCACCGCTAGCAACTCCCTGTCCCCCACATCATAGTTACGCTCCGCCGAACTGAGCTTCCTCGAAAAGAAAGCGCAGGGGCGGAGTTTCGATGGCGTACCCAAGCGCTGTGATAGCACGGCACCCACCCCAGCCTCGGATGCGTCCACCTCCACTATGAATGCTAGAGACGGGTCCGGGTGCGCCAACACGGGTGCGTCGGTGAACAGGGTCTTCAACTTCTTGAAGGCTCCCTCCGCCTCCGTCGACCATCGCAAACGCACCGACCCCCCCTTCAGCAGTGAGGTAATGGGAGCCGCTACCTGGCCAAAACCCCGGATAAACCTCCGGTAGTAATTGGCAAAGCCTAAGAACCGCTGCACCTCCTTCACCGTGGTTGGAGTCGGCCAATTACGCACGGCCTTAACGCGGTCACACTCCATCACCACCCCCGTGGTGGAAATGCGATAACCCAGAAAGGAAACGGCTCGTTTGGAAAACACACACTTCTCAGCCTTAACGTATAGGTCATGCTCCAGCAGTCTACCAAGCACCTTGCGCACCAGGGACACATGCGCGGAGCGGGTGGCGGAATATATCAGAATGTCATCGATATAGACTATCACGCCCTGCCCGTGCAGGTCCCTGAGAATCTCGTCAACAAAGGATTGAAAGACGGCTGGAGCATTTTTCAACCCATACGGCATGACGAGGTACTCATAATGGCCCGATGTGGTACTAAAGGCTGTTTTCCACTCGTCTCCCTTCTTGATACGCACCAGGTTATACGCGCTCCTAAGATCCAGTTTTGTGAAGAACTTTGCTCCGTGAAATGATTCCACCGCCGTAGCGATGAGAGGTAGTGGGTAACTAAACCCCACGTGATAGCGTTTAGACCTCTGTAATCAATGCACGGACGCAGACCTCCCTCCTTTTTCTTCACAAAAAAGAAACTCGAGGAGGCGGGTGAGATGGAGGGCCGAATGTACCCCTGTCCCAGGGATTCAGTGACATATGTCTCCATAGCCGCTGTCTCCTCCTGTGACAAGGGGTACACGTGACTCCTGGGAAGTGCAGCGTTAACCTGGAGGTCTATCGCGCAATCCCCCTGTCGATGGGGTGGTAATTTAGTCGCCCTCTTTTTACAGAAGGCGATCGCCAAATCGGCGTACTCAGGGGGAATGCGCACGGGGGACACCTGGTCTGGACTCTCCACCGACGTGGCACCTATGGAAACTCCTAGACACCTCCCTGAACACTCCTCTGACCACCCCTGGAGAACCCCCTGTTTCCACGAAATACGGGGATTGTGACCAGCCAGCCAGGGGACCCCCAGCACCACCGGAAACGCAGGCGAATCAATAAGGAAAAAACTAATGCGTTCCTTATGATTCCCTTGCGTTACCATGTCCAGTGGCACCGTAGACTCCCTGACTAGCCCTGACCCTAATGGTCGGCTATCTAGGGAGTGCACGGGGAAGGGGGAATCTAACGGCACCCGCGGAATGCCCAGCTTAATGGCAAGTCCACGATCCATAAAGTTCCCAGCTGCGCCTGAATCGACTAGCGCCCTATGCTGGGAAGAGGGAAAAAAATTAGGAAACAAAACAGGTAAGAACACGTGACCAACAGGGGGTTCTGGGTGAATCTGGTGCTGACTCACCTGGGGTGACCGAGAAGTGTTCTGCCTGCCCTCTCGACTCCCAGACTGGCTCCTCCAGCACCGGTCGGCCGTGTGTCCTCTCCGACCACAGCTGGGGCAGGAGGAGCCAGCTCCTCCGGTGTCCCTTGGCACGGCCCCCCCCCACCTCCATAGGGGTAGGGGCGGGGGTGCACGAAGGTGGAACGGGCAGGACCCTCTCCGAACGCCCGCGGGCAGCCAGCAGATTGTCCAAACGAATGGACATGTCGATGAGCTCGTCCAGGGATAGAGCTGCATCTCGACAGGCCAGCTCCCTACGGACGTCCGCCCGGAGACTGCATCTATAGTGGTCTATGAGGGCCCTGTCGTTCCACCCCGCCCCAGCAGCCAAGGTCCTGAACTCCAACGCGAAGTCCTGAGCGCTCCTCGTCTCCTGCCTGAGGTGGAACAGCCGTTCACCCGCCGCTCTTCCCTCCGGAGGGTGATCGAACACGGCCCGAAAGCGGCGGGTGAACTCTGGATAATGGTCCCTCGCCGAGTCTGGGCCATTCCAGACCGCATTAGCCCACTCCAGAGCTCGGCCCGTCAGGCAGGAAACGAGGGCACTCACGCTCTCCTCTCCCGAGGGAGCAGGTCTGACGGTGGCCAGGTACAGCTCGAGCTGGAGCAGAAATCCCTGGCACCCAGCCGCCGCCCCATCGTACTCCCTCGGGAGCGCCAGACGAAGCGCGCCTGAGCCAGACGTAGTGGGAGGAGGAGGTGGCTGCATCGGAGGAGCCGGAGGTGGAGAGAGGAGACCACTTCTCTCCCATCTGTCCATCCTCTCCATCATCTGGTCCATCGCGGATCCTATGCGGTGGAGGACCGTAGTGTGGTGGAGGACGCGTTCCTCCATCGAGGGGACAGGGGTGGCCGCTGCTCCTGCTGATTCCATGCCTTTTTAGGTGGTGCGGGATTCTGTAACGGATTGGCAGTCGTGGTGAAGGAATGAGGCACAGGAAGCAGCGAGCACAGGGTAGTGGCGTATTTAATGTAGACTCACTACTGAAACAAAATATTCCCAAACACAGGGGAGAAAGTACACACGGCGTAGACTAGCGCCGACACGAACATGAAACGTTAACATTGAAATAATCCCGCACAACACGGAAGCGGACCAGCTCACATAAATAGCCCCGCTAATTAACCACACTCAAACCAGGTGCACAAAACCAAAAAAAGGGAAAACCAAAAAGGGGAATCAGTGGCAGCTAATAGGCCGGTGACGACGACCGCCGAGCGCCACCCGAGCAGGAGGGGGCGCCACCGTCGGTGGGAATCATGACAGCCAAATACATTTAAACTCAGTTTTTCACAATTTCTGACATTAATCCTAGTGAAAATTCCCGGTCTTAGGTCAGTTAGGTTCACCACTTTATTTTAAGAATGTGAAATGTCTGAATGATAGTAGAGAGAATGATTTATTTCAGCTTTTATTTTTTTCATCACATTCCCAGTGGGTCAGAATTTTACATACACTCAATTAGTATTTGGTAGCATTGCCTTTAAATTGTTTAACTTGGGTCAAATGTTTCGGGTAGCCTTCCACAAGCTTCCCAAAATAAGTTTGGTGAATTTTGGCTCATTCTTCCTGACAGAGCTGGTGTAACTGAGTCAGGTTTGGATGCCTCCTTGCTCGCACACGCTTTTTCAGTGCTGCCCACAAAATGTCTATAAGATTGAGGTCAGGGCTTTGTGATGACCATTCCAATACCTTGACTTTGTTGTCCTTAAGCTATTTTGCCACAACTTTGGAAGCATGCTTGGGGTCATTGTCCATTTGGAAGACCCATTTGCGACCAAGCTTTAACTTCCTGACTGATGTCTTGAGATGTTGCTTCAATATATCCACATAACTGTCCTGCCTCATGATGCCATCTATTTTGTGAAGTGCACCGGTCCCTCTTGCAGCAAAGCACCCCCACAACATATACTAATAGAGATAACTAATAACTAATAGAGAATGGAACTAAGGGAGTGACTGGAGCCGACCCCCACAACGGTGGGAGTCCAGTAGGCATCTGACGGCATAGGCGGGACCTCCCTCAATGTCCAGGGGAGGTGGAGGGGTGTCGTGGGGGACAACCTCATCCAGTGGACCAGGAACAAACAGTCTGAGAAGGGAGACATGAAAGGAAGGTGAGATATGGTAGTCACTGGGGAGTTGACCCTCCGGAGAACCTTGAACAGCCCTACAAACCGGGGGCTCAGCTTCTTGCAGAGCAGGCGGAGTGGGAGGTTCCTGGTGGAGAGCCAGACGCGATCACCAGGTTGGAACACGGGAGCCTCCCTGCGGTGGCGATCCTCCTGCTCCTTCTGACGGTGAGCATCGCCCCACACTTCTTCTGCGTGCCTGAAACACTCATCCACCGCAGGAGCTTCGGTCTCGCCCGGGGTCTACGGAGTCAGGGCCGGCTGATAACTCAGAACACACTGGAAGGGAGTCAGCCCAGTGGAGGAGTGGCATAATGAATTCTGCCCAGGGAAGGAATCGGGCCCACTCCCCCTGCCGGTCCTGGCAGTGGCTCCTCAGGAACCTCCCCAGCTCCTTGTTCATCCTCCCCGCCTGCCTGTTAGACTGAGGTATATACCCGGAAGTGAGGCTGACCATGACCCCGAGCTTCTCCATGAAGGCTCTCCATACCAGTGATGTGAATTGGAGGCCACGGTTGGAGACGATGGCCTTCAGAAGGCCATAATGCCAGAAGACCTCCTGTAACAGTGCCTCAGCGACCTGGAGAGCAGTAGGGAGATCAGAGAAAGGGATCAAAAACGACAGGATTTAGATCAACTATCCACAACCACCACAATTATGGTGAAACCGTCAGAAGAGGGGAGATCAGTGTCAAAATCAATGGATAGATGAGACCAGGGACGTTGAGGCAAGGGGGATGGAGTTTCCCTGCTGGAGCGTGCCAGGGGGATTTAGTTTGGGCACACACTGAACAGGAGTTGACGTAGCGAATAATGTCCTGCACCTAGGTGGGCCACCAATACCTCTCTAAGAGAGATTGAATAGTACGGGTGATCCCTGGATGTCCAGCGTTGACAGCTGTGTGCGCCCAGATCAGCAACCAATCCCTTATCCCCGTGGGAACGTAGATGCGCTCAGGGGGGCAGGTAGTGGGTGCGGGTTCCTTCTCCAGAGCCTGGCGAAGGACCACATCTACATCCCAGACCACAGGGGCTACGACTCGAGAGAGGACGGGAAAGCAGGTCCTCCAGCATTCGGGTGACCTGTCCGTGATTCTCATCCTCGACCATGAGATGGTGGGGTTATGTCGTTGGAGCCATGGGAGGCCCGAAGATTATCTTGTGAGCTGGTGCACTAATGATGAATAAGGGAATGCTTTCCTTATGAATGAACTCCAGGGTGAGTGGTGAGGTGATGTGTGTGATGGTTCCTGGATCCTAGTGGTCGATTATCAGGGCTTGAAGCGGAAACGGAGAGGAGAGCGAGTATAAGGAGATGTTCAGAGAATAATAAATAAAGTTCCCGTGGCACCGGAATCCACCAGCGCTGTAGAAACAGTACATGAGGGACAGCCAGCTCGTGTGATCGACACTAAAAAGAGTTTAGCAGAAAATGATGAAGATGGGATACTCACACCTGCCCCAGGAGGTGGAAGATCACGTGACCGTCCCTCTGCTCTCGTGGATCCCGAGTTGGGATGTACCGGACAC